>NW_027614110.1:0-82500 GCF_965212315.1 Lampetra planeri
CTGGTTCTTCACGTTCTGTAGATGTAGGGAGTGCTCCTAATCTCAACTTGTTACCTGTGTAATAAAAGACTTGACCACGATCTCTGGCTCAGTGTCCTATATTTGGTTCGTACTGTATTTCCCAAACGGCTGTCTCCTCTTTGCTCAGTCCCCACAGTGCTGACTCCGATGTCTTTCCAGTGTCCACCAGCAGCCCCTCTGTTGGCCTCTGTCGCTCTTGTAGCCCCCACAGCAGTTCCGCTGCTGTTACTCTCTCTCAGCCCCCCTGGCTGTAATCGCTGCAGCTCCTCTCGCTCTTGGTTACTCCGCAGCTCTGACAGCCTCGTGCTGTCTCTCTCTCTTCGTCGCTCCTGCGACTCTCTGCAGCCACACCGCTGCCTCTAACACACAGCCTTCCTGGCTGTACTCTCTGCAGCCACACCGCTGCCTCTAACACACAGCCTTCCTGGCTGTACTCTCTGCAGCCACACCGCTGCCTCTAACACACAGCCTTCCTGGCTGTACTCTCTGCAGCCTCACCACTGCCTCTAACACACAGCCTTCCTGGCTGTACTCTCTGCAGCCACACCGCTGCCTCTAACACACAGCCTTCCTGGCTGTACTCTCTGCAGCCTCACCGCTGCCTCTAACACACAGCCTTCCTGGCTGTACTCTCCGCAGCCACACCGCTGCCTCTAACACACAGCCTTCCTGGCTGTACTCTCTGCAGCCACACCGCTGCCTCTAACACACAGCCTTCCTGGCTGTACTCTCTGCAGCCTCACCGCTGCCTCTAACACACAGCCTTCCTGGCTGTACTCTCCGCAGCCACACCGCTGCCTCTAACACACAGCCTTCCTGGCTGTACTCTCTGCAGCCTCACCGCTGCCTCTAACACACAGCCTTCCTGGCTGTACTCTCCGCAGCCACACCGCTGCCTCTAACACACAGCCTTCCTGGCTGTACTCTCTGCAGCCACACCGCTGCCTCTAACACACAGCCTTCCTGGCTGTACTCTCTGCAGCCTCACCGCTGCCTCTAACACACAGCCTTCCTGGCTGTACTCTCCGCAGCCACACCGCTGCCTCTAACACACAGCCTTCCTGGCTGTACTCTCTGCAGCCACACCGCTGCCTCTAACACACAGCCTTCCTGGCTGTACTCTCTGCAGCCTCACACCACCCCGTAGCTCCCTACTGTTCTCCGGGGTTGGCTCCCGCTGGCCGACGGTGCCCCCCTCCTCTCGTTCGCCCGCGTGGCCTCACTCTTTTCCATTCACAACCCGACTGACTTCTCCTTCCCGAACCTTTCACCCACGTCACATGGCTCCACCTCCCCGTGACGTCACATCCGGAAGGTCGCTTACGCCCGCATTACACCTGTGTAATGCGGGCGTAAGCGACCTTCCGGAGGTGACGTCACGGGGGGTGGAGTCATGTGACGTGGGGGGAAGGTTCGGGGCTTTAAGCGGGTAAACCGGAAGGGGAAGGCAGTCGGGTGGTGAATGGAAAAGGGTGAGGCCACGAGGGCGAACGAGAGGAGGGAGGCACCGCCGGCGAGCGGGGGCCGACCCCAGAGTACAGCCAGGAAGGCTGTGTGTTAGAGGCAGCGGAGTGGCTGCCAGGAGGAGCTACGAAGAGAGAGAGAGAGAGAGCAAGAAGCTGTGAGAGCTGCGGAGGGAGAAGAGCAGCAGAGAGTACAGCCAAGGGGGGCTGTGTGAGAGAAACAGCAGCGGAGCTGCTGTTGTGGATCGGGCCGACATTGGAGTCAGCACCGTGGAGAAGCTACCGAGTCAAGACAGCCGTGTGGGTGTACAGCCCGAACCGAATAATAAAGGACACTGAGCCAGACATCGTGGTCCAGTCGTTTATTACACTGGTGTCAGAAGTGAAACGGCTTGTCAAGACGGCTCGGAAGAAAGAATATTCCTGTGCCATCATCTGCTACATCATCCGACTTACGATTGAGACAGATGGCGCAGCTGGAGACCTGGAAAATCGTGCTGGCGAAACCGTGTGAGCTCACCACGCCGACGACGGCAGTGGGGAGAGCCGATGGTGGTCTGCAGGCCGACGCCTTGCCTGCGCTGCCAGCGCCATCTGCCACGTGGCACGAAGACGCCATCTTGGGCGTGGCAGGGGAGAAACGGCGGGAAGCCGCCATCTTGTCTTCACCGCGGCGGGGAGACGCCGCCATCTTCAACATCGCGGCGGAGAGGCAGCCTTGCGCTGCCATCTGGAGGTGCCGCGGGGAGAGCAGCCTGCTGTGAGCTGCTGTTGTGCGAGGGGGAGCTGCGAGGAGAGGACGACGACGCTACAGCTGCTGGGGCGGGAGCTCTCCCGTCCTGGCTCGGGTGCGTGACAACGGAGCAGTCAAGTCGCCGAACGAGTTCTGCGAGACGACTCAAGTTGCCGCCCTGCCATCCTCTTCTTGCTGCAGCCCCGGGCGGGTCGTAACGATACGCAACCGGCCTTTACACACACCTCACCCATCTTTCGAGGGCCGGGTGGGGGCGATTTTGTTCTCTCATGACTCGATTGTGCGGAGCGCGGTTCGGAAAGTGTGTATGTGTGTGTAATAACGATGAACGCGCTATCTGCTTGTTGCTCGGTGTCAATTAAAGTGTGTACGTGTGTTGAGAATGGACGGATGGTATGCTGTGCTTGCTGAGTGTTAAATTGAGTGTGTGCGCTGCGGTGTGGAGTTGTTATATTGATGTCGAAGTTAATTATTAACTCGGGAGCGTCGGGTATCTTGCGCTGTATCAGCTCGTGGGTTACCTTGTGCGATGGGCTTAATTGGAAAATATATATATTTTTTTTGGTGTATTGTGCTGCGAGGTGCTAGGTGCGATGTGGTTGTTGCAAGAGAGAGAATATTTGTGTTGTTGCTGCAATGTACGACTGGATTAATGGTGTGTTGGTTACCTGCAGATCGGTTTGCTATTGTGCTTAAATGTGCGCGTGTGATCGCGATATGCTGACTGTATGTTCTGTTACACCGTTCTGTACGGTTATGGGGTGCGATGCATTGATTGACTATTGGGATTGGGATGTTATTAATTGTGCGTACCTGGTTGGAATGTGGTAACAAATTCGAGGGGGACCCTATTATATTGGTCGTATGGATGTTATGTACACGCGATTTTGTGTATATTATGGGTAACGGCGCTTGTGAGAGGGAGAGCGCGCTTTGAGGGTGCGTGATGACGCCGTTGTGGGTGTCTCAAAGGTTAATGCTAATGGGACCGTAATTGGCGCCAAGTTGCGTCGCGTATTCGGTTGATCGCATGCAGCCACGAGTTGCTTTGCGAGTTGGGTTGTGTAACCAATGTGGTTGGTAAAATATTGGTTAAAAATTCCCCGATATGACTGCTGCGCGCAGCAAGCTGGGGCTGTGCGTCTATCGTTGTTGGGATTGTTACAATAAGACGGGGGAAGCAATTTGTGACCCCCAGCAAAAGGGAAGCTGGGGTGCACGAATGGAGAAAACTGGCCACGTGTTCGCGCGTTGGGCCGCCATTTTGCGCACACGCGGGGTATGGCGACGATGCGCTTTGCGGAAAGGGCCGCCATTTTGAGTGCGCGCGAGATATTGCGCGAACGCGCTGGGCGAAGGGGGCCGCCATTTTGAGCGCGCGGGAAAAACCTCGGTGGGGCAAATATTCCATCTGTTATGCCTGCCATTGTTGATTGGGTGATGCACGAGTGGTGGTCACGTCGGCCTATGGCTGATGGCTGACCTGACAGCCGGGAGGCGAAACCTCCGTGGTATGTCTTAAACTAATGGGCCGTGTGCTCATATGGCTCGGGGAGTCATGGTTCAGTTGTGCGGTGGCAGACTGAACCTGGTGTGCCGGGGGCTCACGGGATTTGGGTTAGGGCGTTATTGTCTCTATAAGAGAACATTACCCCATGGGGGGGGTCGTTGATATTTGGCCTTGCCGAGGGATTGATCTTCCCTTGGCTATAAAGCGTCAGACTATAAGAGGCTGGTGTGTGTCCATCGCTGATGGGATAGTAAGGGAGGAGCATGGCCGAGTGCTGCTCATCCCCGAAATGGCACTAGCCGAGAGTATGGTAAATGGATGTTGCTGTGGGTTGACGACCACGGTGAGGGTTACGGCGAGTTTAACGTTACCACTGGGGAGCGTGGCTCTCCACGCGAGGGTGTGCGGTTAGGGGTTTTGTTGGTTTGTTGAGAGTGACTGTGGGTACATGCTGTGTACGTCTGAGGTCTGTGCTGGTCCTCAAGGGAGGACTGCTGGTGGGTAAGAGCAGAATTTTTTTTTTGTTGTTGTTGTTTTCACGTGTAAATAATATTGCTGTTCAAATGTAAATACTGGGGCGTCCATCGCGGTTATTTGGGTAATTATTGGGGGTTTCTTAAGCGGCCCGGAATTACATCATCTCTATCCTGGGGCCGGGGGGCTGTCGTGTACGACATGCGGATGTGCGTTGTTGTGCTTTGCGTTGTTGTTGTTCTTGTTGTTACATTAAATGCTTAGTGTCCTTTAGGGGGGGAAGCTCGGTTCGCCGCATTACGATTTGCTATTGGTCAGCCGAGGTCGGCTGGGATTTTTCTACGGGGGAGGGTGGTGTAATGCGGGCGTAAGCGACCTTCCGGAGGTGACGTCACGGGGGGTGGAGTCATGTGACGTGGGGGGAAGGTTCGGGGCTTTAAGCGGGTAAACCGGAAGGGGAAGGCAGTCGGGTGGTGAATGGAAAAGGGTGAGGCCACGAGGGCGAACGAGAGGAGGGAGGCACCGCCGGCGAGCGGGGGCCGACCCCAGAGTACAGCCAGGAAGGCTGTGTGTTAGAGGCAGCGGTGTGGCTGCAGAGAGTCGCAGGAGCGACGAAGAGAGAGGAGAGTACAGCCAGGAAGGCTGTGTGTTAGAGGCAGCGGAGTGGCTGCCAGGAGGAGCTACGAAGAGAGAGAGAGAGAGAGCAAGAAGCTGTGAGAGCTGCGGAGGGAGAAGAGCAGCAGAGAGTACAGCCAAGGGGGGCTGTGTGAGAGAAACAGCAGCGGAGCTGCTGTTGTGGATCGGGCCGACATTGGAGTCAGCACCGTGGAGAAGCTACCGAGTCAAGACAGCCGTGTGGGTGTACAGCCCGAACCGAATAATAAAGGACACTGAGCCAGACATCGTGGTCCAGTCGTTTATTACACCTGTATAAAAGGCACCTGTTCACAGAAGAAATCAATAAATCAGATTCCAAACTCTCCATCATGGCCAAGACCAATGAGCTCTGCAAGGATGTCAGGGACAAGATTGTAAACCTACACAAGGCTGGAATGGGCTACAAGACCATCGCCAAGCAGCTTGGTGAGAAGGTGACAAAAGTTGGTGCGATTATTCGCAAATGGAAGAAACACAAAAGAACTGTCAATCTCCCTCGGCCTGGGGCTCCATGCAAGATCTCACCTCGTGGAGTTGCAATGATCATGAGAACGGTGAGGAATCAGCCCAGAACTACACGGGAGGATCTTGTCAATGATCTCAAGGCAGCTGGGACCATAGTCACTAAGAAAACAGTTGGTAACACACTACGCCGTGAAGGACTGAAATCCTGCACTCGCTCTCACTCACACTATCAGACTCACACACACTCACTTTCACACTCTCAGACACACACACTTACCTGGTCAATATTCTAGATATTTTTAAACTATCAATCAGAATTTGTTTAACCAAGAAAACTGTGGACCCGCTTCACCCTTCTTGGTGTCGACAGCAGATCCAGAGGCAGGAAGGCAGGCGGAATGGAAGTGGCTGAGGTGGCTTACAATCGTCATCTGCTGCTGCTGACTGCAGCCAACATCAACATAGGGAGGATAAAAATAAGCAAAGCCAGATTTGCAAAACACATAATGGCAAGCGCACTACAGATGAAGTGCTGGACCTGTTAAACGTAAAAAATTAAATGACGCAATGCTTCACAATCGACTGTCGATGTGATAAACCGTCACGGCTGGCGGTGGTGATTCGATTAAAAACATGATTAACAGTTGTTGTTTTAACGTCTAATTTGTATTTACCGTTTGTTCCGTCTCGTTAATCATAATCACAATAAAACACATTCCAAGTGATTAATAATCTACAACTCGCATCGTAACAACTGCCTGATTACTAATCTAGTATATAATTACAATAACCCCCCCCCCCCCCTCAAATCTCTGCACCTGATGAGTTAATGAGTTAATGATGACGTCACCCTGCTGCTGCTCTATATAAGAACGGGAGACAGAGGAGAGCCTCACCATTCTGGCGAATTGCCCGATGAGTAGGGGGGGGGGGTTGGTGCGGTGCCTCTGTATCTCTGCTGGTGTCGTGCCAAGTCTCGGCTCCCTGGCTCCCTGGCTTCCTGGCCAGTGGCAGCCTCGCAGGCCCTCGGGGGCATGGCGACCAAGCGCTCTGGGGTGGTGAGCCAAGGTGAGCGGGCCAGTTTGGCTGCTGCAGAGGCGGAGGATGGTGAGGTGGGACTGCCTGGAGGAGGGAGACCCGCAGAGGAGAGGGACGAGGCGCGAGCGTCGACCTTGAGGCGAGCGGAGGAGGACGCCTGGTGGCAGCGGGCGAGGAAGGGAGAGGAGCCGACGAGGAGTGGAATGGTGTCGGCCAGCCCAGGAGAGGAGGTGGAGGAAGCACCGAGCTCGGCGGGGCTGCAGGCGCAAGGTGCACAACGCGACGCAATGCAGGTATGTGCTTGGATCACAAATTCGGATAATACACAATTAACCTCGGAATAAAAACGCAAAAATGCAACAATTCCAAAGAACGAAAATGTAAATATGCAATAAAGTGCCATTATCTGCACGGATAAAAGGAATCAAGATTGAAGAGTATCAGTTTAACATGTAGGCTTTCGCGACCAATATCATACATAATAGTTTTTTTTGGGTTATATCGCGTAAATATATATTTATATAAATATCTACGAGGTTAGATCGCATATTTATGTGATCTAACCCCTGACAACGACCTGTATTGTGGAAGAGTCTCTTATGGTCGTTTTACATTTTCGTAAACGTGATTCGTACAAACGGATAAGTAACGTTTGAATTATGTTAATTTGCTTAGAGTCCAAGTTAAACCTCAGTTAGAAACGATAATTGAGCACGGACGTGGCGTGAATGATGGTAACGGCTGCATTTCCCTACTATGGGATGGAAGCACAAACCTCAAACGCCGTATTGAGCGCTCTGAAGCTTTGTGTTTGTGGCACAGGATGGGACCGGGAGTCGAGTCAATTCCACAAGAGTCAGAATATTTATTTATAACTGGGGAAGGAATCTGATAAGCTATGAAGCTCTTTTTCCTTGATGCCCAGTGGGGGCGTGTCGGCAAGTTACAACAACAAACAAAACACAAACACGACAGGAGTGCGACATAGAGAAACAGGGTAAGCAAGTGGTACAATATAATTAATGTATTTATTAATGAGTTATCGAAGTCTGACTTGTCAACATTAGGCAGCAGAAAGCACAACGCAGTTACAGACCACACCAAGACAGCGCCACACAGCAGTAGCCCTCAATACAATGGCACATTGACATTGAACAATCGACGAGCAGGTAATGGTCAACGTTACAAATCACATTTGCAAGTGTGACTGTATCCAGCACGAATCTACTGCTTCAGGATCTGTGTTTGAAGGGCAGCAGGCACGGGGTAGCAGGATTAGGGGGAGAGTGAAGTGAGGTTGGGAAGGAAGTCCTCGAGGGCGGACAAAAGTTCAAGACGAGCAGCAGTCAGAATCTTTATATCCTGGGGACGGAGAGGTGAACGCGATCACTTCTAACTGAAGAAAGTCCAAGGTGGGCTTGGGCAGGATGTGGCACGACTCGACGGGATGCTGGCCAACGGTCAAGAATAATGAGCGAGTGGCAATCCAAGGGAGTGGAACGCGTTTTGGAATGCCTCCGCTGAGCAGACGGAGCGACGACATCGGTGTGACACGTTGTCCTGCCCCCATTGTCGTGCTCCCATTTTGCATGTTGTGGGTTTACCCTCCAACACACCGGTGTGCTGAACCAGTAACTAATTGGCACATTTTGTTTACTTGACAAACCTTACTAATTGGCTGTTGGGTGGTGGTGGGTTTACCGACACATCTATATTTACACTATATAAACAAACAACCTTTATTACGGACGAAATCAGGTCGTGCTCGGTACCTGGGTGAATTGTTACATCGCAAGATGGCGGGAGGTGGTCGTGGCTTTGGGGAGGCATTCGTTCAGCTGTGGACCGAGTGTGGTTGATGAGGACAATGAGTCTATTTGTTGCTGTAAGTGTCCACGATGATAAGGCACTCCGACGAGCTCTCCTTTGTGGCCAGGTCACTTCTGAAAAAGAGCGACATAGCTCGGTGAGGTTTGTGTGTGCCCTTGCTATGTGCTTTACCCCAATTACACCTGATGATGAGCGCCTGTGTTGCGTTCGCAACGTCGTTATTTATTTTAATCTGATTTTATTTTATTTGTTAATATTTTATTTCCACATACGTGACTTTACCAAAAACAACAGTATAGGTTTAACTGGTGAAGTAAAAAAAAATTCGAGTGGAATGTTTAGAAAAGCTTCACCAACTACGTTATTTCCTCTGCCCGTGGCTGTCCCGTCTCCTGTCGGTTTTGCGATGGTGCCCCTCGCTTTGCAAACGGAATCACTCCGGTCTCATCCACGTGATGCGTGCGGTGCGTTCCACTCTTTGTTCCGTGCGCGGCGTTTTGAGCCTCATTGGCATTCAGACGCCACACGTACAAGTGGTGCTGTGGCGTGTCGGTGGCTTGTGTCTGTGGTCTGAACAAGTTAATTATTTCAAACAACAAAACAATTATTTCACGGCATTAAACAGGTAATCTTAAATCTGGAATTGTATTTGCACGAATCATTGTCTCGTAAGCTGGAGGGTTTCTTTCCTGTGCGAGTCGAACAAGAAGGTTTGCCATAAATATTTCTATCAACATGACTTCCAGGGCAATCATAGCTACTCAAAGTCCAGCATAAACTGTTATTTATTTTTTGACCGAGAAATCAGCCGCATGAAAGCTGCTCCCGTCGTCTCCCAGGGGCATACAATTCTTGTCCAGACCAGCGACGGAATTCAAAATTTCGAGACCTCACAGAAGAAGACTGCAAGGCTGGAGCCAATGGAACCATTTAGTGCTCCCAATTAAGTTTTGGCTGCGAGGATGTTTCAAGTTATCTCGATCCTTATAAACATTCCCCTGCAATTGCTACTGCGTGTCCTAATGTTCCGACGGTAACATGCCTTGCGAATTACAAGACGTTAAAAACCTAACCTTTTGCATAACGGTCAATTAATCCCGATTAGCTAAAGCTACTGGCAAAGGCGTGGCGGTTCCAACAAAGTGGCTTTGGGGAAGGGGGCCACATTGAATACGCACTACAATGACAATAGTTTAAAGCGATTTGAAGCATGTTTCATTTTGGGGGGGGGCAGAGCTTTGACCTCATATTTGAGGGGGGTCTGACTTTTTGTGACGCCGTGTGGGGAGGGGGTGGTCAAAAATCGTCCAAAATTGCATTGAACATAACGGAACGCGATTTTGGGGGTGGGGGGGGAGTGGGGTGGAGGTGCCCGTTGCTTGAACTAAACTAAAACTGTTATTTACCAGGTAAAGCCACCTGGGAGCTATGAGCTATTTTTCAGAAGCCACATGTGACGACCGCTCATAAAAGTGGCGTACGTCATGGTCATCTTCGGCTGGATAGAGTGTTTCCCACGCAGTGTCTGTTATGGGGGTGGTTTAACCTTGCTTCTTTGGGTGGTGGTGGTGCGTGTGGGTCGGTGGTGGTGGCGAGTCTGCGGGTCTCTGTGTGGTGGTGGTGAGTCCGCGGGTCTGTGAGCGTGGGTGTTGGTCAACTGTGCTTCTCAATGCCCGTCATTGCAAGTTGTTGAAATACACAATGTACTTTGCTGCAGTGCCCTCTGCTACCTTCAACATCAGAAGCGCATTTGAAAGCGCACGATGCAGTAACTCCTTTGTTCGGTGGTTAGCCAAAAGCCGCCGCTGCTGCGAGAATGAGCGGAGTTCGCGTGATGGTTTATGCTCCTTGACGAGATCAGCAGCGAGGTGTTGTGGGCTTTGTGTCATCGAGGCACACCCACCTGGTCTGCGTCTCCACTTGTGCCGCCGTAAGGGGCGCTCCTTACGGCGTTTTTTGTCTTTTTTCCGTTTTCGCAGAAGGGCGGGCAGCGACTTCTTCCGCTTCCTTTTTTTTACGTCCGATTCCAACCTGACGACGACAAGCGTCGAGAAGGGAGGGAATGACTGTGGCCGAGAAGACCTGACGCTTCGGGCGGAGCGACAGACCAGGTAGCTTCCACACAGCGTTACTCAACCGATGAAAAGATATTGCCGTTCGACCCAAGCGCCTCACCCTCGCTGATGAGCGTCACGCTCGGGTGGAAGTTCCCACGTCTGTCGCCGCCGTGTGCCCCGACGACTGCCGCTCCCGCTGCGTCTGCGCCGCGGGTGCCGCGGGTGCCCCTGCGGCCCTTGACGGCGAGGCTCTGTCCGAGCTGCTTGCGCCGCCAGGCGGTGCAGCACTTTGCATCGATATGCAGTTTGATGCAGCACCAGTCGCACTCGGTGATGCCAAACTTGTAGAACAGGTGGCCTGCGTCACGGTCGGCATAGTGGTGGTGGTGGAGGGAGGTTACGATTTGTGAGTGCAATGGGACACTCCCACTCCACTCACCCCCTATCCACCACCCTCGCCCTACCCACTCCACCCACCCCACCCACCACCACCCCCCCCAACCCACTCCACTCGCCCCACTCACTCCCTACCCACCCACCCCACTCACTCACTCCCCACCCACCTCACTCACTCCCTACCCACCACCACACCACCACCACCCACCCACCCCCAACCCACTCCACCCATCCCACTCACTCCCTACCCGTCCACCCCCTCCCCCCCCCCTACCCACCACCGCACCATCACCACCACCACCCACCCACCCCACCCACCCCACTCACACACCACCACCACCGCCGCAACTCGCAGCGGATGCCGTAGACCATGAGCCGGTCCAGCTGCTTCTTGCCGTGGTGCCCGTGACCCGACAAGTTGCTGGCGGCCTGCACCTCGCGATGGAAGAGGTGGTCCAGGAGGGTGAGCGCCATCTTCTCGGGCGTGCGGCAAGCGGCGGTCACGTGCAGCAGGTCCCCCGGGGCGATGGGGCAGCGCACGCGAAGCTCCACGTTCCACTCGTCGCCCAGCCAAGTGCCATGCGGGTAATCCTCTGCGGGGTTTTATGGGTGAGTGGATGGAGGAGAGGGTTGGTGAGTGGGTGGGGTGGGTGGAAGGAGGAGTGGTTGTAAGTGGGTGGGTGAGTGGTTGAGTGAGTGGCTGAGTGGGTGGGTGAGTGTCACTCAGCGAGTGAGCAAGTGACCGGCTGTGCGACCGATCACGCGGCAGAGAGCCGCAGACTCAGAGACCCACAGTCTCGGTCTGATTTCTGCGTCCACCCCCCGCCCCCCCCCCCCACCGCCAGCGCTGTGCCGGGCAAGGGCCCCGGTCTTGGTGAAGGTGCCGGAGCCGGTGGCGGCGGCCGTGGCCGCGATGGCGGAGGCGGAGCCGGTGCGCCTTCAGGCAACTTTACCGGTGACCTTTGCCGGGTTTCCTTTGCCGGGACGTGTGCATGTGTGTGTGTGTACGCACAGGACGAGGAGCAGGAGGATGAGGTGGTGACAGCGGCTCCGATGCCGCGCTGGTAGACGCTCATCGCTCGTCTGACTTGTCAACATTAGGCAGCAGAAAGCACAACGCAGTTACAGACCACACCAAGACAGCGCCACACAGCAGTAGCCCTCAATACAATGGCACATTGACATTGAACAATCGACGAGCAGGTAATAGTCAACGTTACAAATCACATTTGCAAGTGTGACTGTATCCAGCACGAATCTACTGCTTCAGGATCTGTGTTTGAAGGGCAGCAGGCACGGGGTAGCAGGATTAGGGGGAGAGTGAAGTGAGGTTGGGAAGGAAGTCTCCGAGGCGGACAAAAGTTCAAGACGAGCAGCAGTCAGAATCTTTATCCTGGGGAAATCCGATGACCTGTGAAGCTCTTTGTCACAGATCTCCTAATAACAGGACCCTGCGGGGTGGGCTGGTAGGAATAATACTAATACCGGTACAGGGATATCGACCGGGTATAGAGGAGTTAAAAAGAAAATGATTTGTGCATGGGGGGTGAGCGATGACGTCCACACCCCCCTCCCCACTGACTTGCGCGGCCACAGAGCAAGGATTGCAACAGGCGATGTCATTGGCTGTGCCGGATGCGACGGCCATCTTGTTAAAACTGTTATGTACCAGGTAAAGCCACCTGGGAGCTACGAGCTATTTTTCAGAGGCCACATGTGACGACCGCTCATAAAAGTGGCGTACGTCATGGTCATCTTCGGCTGGATAGAGTGTTTCCCACGCAGTGTCTGTTATGGGGGTGGTTTAACCTTGCTTCTTTGTGTGGTGGTGGTGCGTGTGGGTCGGTGGTGGTGGCGAGTCTGCGGGTCTCTGTGTGGTGGTGGTGAGTCCGCGGGTCTGTGAGCGTGGGTGTTGGTCAACTGTGCTTCTCAATGCCCGTCATTGCAAGTTGTTGAAATACACAATGTACTTTGCTGCAGTGCCCTCTGCTACCTTCAACATCAGAAGCGCATTTGAAAGCGCACGATGCAGTAACTCCTTTGTTCGGTGGTTAGCCAAAAGCCGCCGCTGCAGCGAGAATGAGCGGAGTTCGCGTGATAGTTTATGCTCCTTGACGAGATCAGCAGCGAGGTGTTGTGGGCTTTGTGTCATCGAGGCACACCCACCTGGTCTGCGTCTCCACTTGTGCCACCGTAAGGGGCGCTCCTTACGGCGTTTTTTGTCTTTTTTCCGTTTTCGCAGAAGGGCGGGCAGCGACTTCTTCCGCTTCCTTTTTTTTACGTCCGATTCCAACCTGACGACGACAAGCGTCGAGAAGGGAGGGAATGACTGTGGCCGAGAAGACCTGACGCTTCGGGCGGAGCGACAGACCAGGTAGCTTCCACACAGCGTTACTCAACCGATGAAAAGATATTGCCGCTCGACCCAAGCGCCTCACCCTCGCTGTTGAGCGTGATGAGTGTCACGCTCGGGTGGAAGTTCCCACGGCTGCCACCGCCCCCCCCCCCCCTCGTGGCGGCATCTCCTGATTGGCTGCCGGAGAGCGAGCGAAGAGCGTCCACCAGCGCGGCATCGGAGCCGTTGTCACCACCTACACCCCTCCCCTCCTCATCATCCTCCTCCTGCTGCTCCTCGTCCTCCGCTCAAGCGCCCGCGCTTCCAGATCTTCGCCGGCACCAGCAGAGGTGACGGATGACGCCAGCCTCAGGGTCAGAACCGTCGCACGGCAGAGAGCCATAGACTCGTCGCACGGCAGAGAGCCATAGACTCGTCGCACGGCAGAGAGCCATAGACTCGTCGCACGGCAGAGAGCCATAGACTCGTCGCACGGCAGAGAGCCATAGACTCGTCGCACGGCAGAGAGCCATAGACTCGTCGCACGGCAGAGAGCCATAGACTCGTCGCACGGCAGAGAGCCATAGACTCGTCGCACGGCAGAGAGCCATAGACTCGTCGCACGGCAGAGAGCCATAGACTCGTCGCACGGCAGAGAGCCATAGACTCGTCGCACGGCAGAGAGCCATAGACTCGTCGCACGGCAGAGAGCCATAGACTCGTCGCACGGCAGAGAGCCATAGACTCGTCGCACGGCAGAGAGCCATAGACTCGTCGCACGGCAGAGAGCCATAGACTCGTCGCACGGCAGAGAGCCATAGACTCGTCGCACGGCAGAGAGCCATAGACTCGTCGCACGGCAGAGAGCCATAGACTCGTCGCACGGCAGAGAGCCATAGACTCGTCGCACGGCAGAGAGCCATAGACTCGTCGCACGGCAGAGAGCCATAGACTCGTCGCACGGCAGAGAGCCATAGACTCGTCGCACGGCTTCAGGGCCCCCCTCCCACGTGGTGATGTATTCAGCTTCAGGGAGAGGCGGGGGGGAGGGGGGGAGGGGGGAGACGTCAACTCACGTGTACACACAGCCCCTATCACCACCCCAGCCCCTATCACCACCACAACCCCGATCACCACCACAACCCCTATCACCACCCCAGCCCCGATCACCACCACAACCCCTATCACCACCACAACCCCTATCACCACCCCAGCCCCGATCACCACCCCAGCCCCTATCACCACCACAACCCATATCACCACCCCAACCCCTATCACTATCACAACCCCTATCACCACCACAACCCCTACCACTACCCCTATCACTACCCCAGCCCCTATCACCTCCACAGCCCCTATCACCACCACAACCCCTATCACCACCACAACCCCTATCACCACCACAACCCCTATCACCACCACAACCCCTATCACCACCACAACCCCTATCACCACCACAACCCCTACCACCACCCCAACCCCTACCACCACCCCAACCCCTACCACCACCCCAGCCCCTATCACCACCACAACCCCTATCACCAACCACAACCCCTATCACCACCACAACCCCTATCACCACCACAACCCCTATCACCACCACAACCCCTATCACCACCACAACCCCTATCACCACCACAACCCCTATCACCACCACAACCCCTATCACCACCACAACCCCTATCACCACCACAACCCCTATCACCACCACAACCCCTATCACCACCACAACCCCTATCATCACCACAACCCCTATCACCACCACAACCCCTATAACCACCACAACCCCTACCACCACCACCCCAGCCCCTATCACCACCCCAGCCCCTATCACCACCCCAGCCCCTATCACCACCCCAGCCCCTATCACCACCCCAGCCCCTATCACCACCACAACCCCTATCACCACCACAACCCCTATCACCACCACAACCCCTATCACCACCACAGCCCCTACCACCACCACAGCCCCTACCACCACCCCAGCCCCTACCACCACCCCAGCCCCTATCACCACCCCAGCCCCTATCACCACCCCAGCCCCTATCACCACCCCAGCCCCTATCACCACCCCAGCCCCTACCACCACCCCAGCCCCTACCACCACCCCAGCCCCTACCACCACCCCAGCCCCTATCGCCACCCCAGCCCCTATCGCCACCCCAGCCCCTATCGCCACCCCAGCCCCTATCGCCACCCCAGCCCCTATCGCCACCCCAGCCCCTATCGCCACCCCAGCCCCTATCGCCACCCCAGCCCCTATCGCCACCCCAGCCCCTATCGCCACCACAGCCCCTAAGCCCCTATCGCCACCCCAGCCCCTATCGCCACCCCAGCCCCTATCGCCACCCCAGCCCCTATCGCCACCCCAGCCCCTATCGCCACCCCAGCCCCTATCGCCACCCCAGCCCCTATCGCCACCCCAGCCCCTATCGCCACCACAGCCCCTATCGCCACCACAGCCCCTATCGCCACCACAGCCCCTATCGCCACCACAGCCCCTATCGCCACCACAGCCCCTATCGCCACCACAGCCCCTATCGCCACCACAGCCCCTATCGCCACCACAGCCCCTATCGCCACCACAGCCCCTATCGCCACCACAGCCCCTATCGCCACCACAGCCCCTATCGCCACCACAGCCCCTATCGCCACCACAACCCCTATCGCCACCACAACCCCTATCGCCACCACAACCCCTATCGCCACCACAACCCCTATCGCCACCACAACCCCTATCGCCACCACAACCCCTATCGCCACCCACAACCCCTATCGCCACCCACAACCCCTATCGCCACCCACAACCCCTATCGCCACCCACAACCCCTATCGCCACCCACAACCCCTATCGCCACCCACAACCCCTATCGCCACCCACAACCCCTATCGCCACCCACAACCCCTATCGCCACCCACAACCCCTATCGCCACCCACAACCCCTATCGCCACCCACAACCCCTATCGCCACCCACAACCCCTATCGCCACCCACAACCCCTATCGCCACCCACAACCCCTATCGCCACCCACAACCCCTATCGCCACCCACAACCCCTATCGCCACCCACAACCCCTATCGCCACCCACAACCCCTATCGCCACCCACAACCCCTATCGCCACCCACAACCCCTATCGCCACCCACAACCCCTATCGCCACCCACAACCCCTATCGCCACCCACAACCCCTATCGCCACCCACAACCCCTATCGCCACCCACAACCCCTATCGCCACCCACAACCCCTATCGCCACCCACAACCCCTATCGCCACCCACAACCCCTATCGCCACCCACAACCCCTATCGCCACCCACAACCCCTATCGCCACCCACAACCCCTATCGCCACCCACAACCCCTATCGCCACCCACAACCCCTATCGCCACCCACAACCCCTATCGCCACCCACAACCCCTATCGCCACCCACAACCCCTATCGCCACCCACAACCCCTATCGCCACCCACAACCCCTATCGCCACCCACAACCCCTATCGCCACCCACAACCCCTATCGCCACCCACAACCCCTATCGCCACCCACAACCCCTATCGCCACCCACAACCCCTATCGCCACCCACAACCCCTATCGCCACCCACAACCCCTATCGCCACCCACAACCCCTATCGCCACCCACAACCCCTATCGCCACCCACAACCCCTATCGCCACCCACAACCCCTATCGCCACCCACAACCCCTATCGCCACCCACAACCCCTATCGCCACCCACAACCCCTATCGCCACCCACAACCCCTATCGCCACCCACAACCCCTATCGCCACCCACAACCCCTATCGCCACCCACAACCCCTATCGCCACCCACAACCCCTATCGCCACCCACAACCCCTATCGCCACCCACAACCCCTATCGCCACCCACAACCCCTATCGCCACCCACAACCCCTATCGCCACCCACAACCCCTATCGCCACCCACAACCCCTATCGCCACCCACAACCCCTATCGCCACCCACAACCCCTATCGCCACCCACAACCCCTATCGCCACCCACAACCCCTATCGCCACCCACAACCCCTATCGCCACCCACAACCCCTATCGCCACCCACAACCCCTATCGCCACCCACAACCCCTATCGCCACCCACAACCCCTATCGCCACCCACAACCCCTATCGCCACCCACAACCCCTATCGCCACCCACAACCCCTATCGCCACCCACAACCCCTATCGCCACCCACAACCCCTATCGCCACCCACAACCCCTATCGCCACCCACAACCCCTATCGCCACCCACAACCCCTATCGCCACCCACAACCCCTATCGCCACCCACAACCCCTATCGCCACCCACAACCCCTATCGCCACCCACAACCCCTATCGCCACCCACAACCCCTATCGCCACCCACAACCCCTATCGCCACCCACAACCCCTATCGCCACCCACAACCCCTATCGCCACCCACAACCCCTATCGCCACCCACAACCCCTATCGCCACCCACAACCCCTATCGCCACCCACAACCCCTATCGCCACCCACAACCCCTATCGCCACCCACAACCCCTATCGCCACCCACAACCCCTATCGCCACCCACAACCCCTATCGCCACCCACAACCCCTATCGCCACCCACAACCCCTATCGCCACCCACAACCCCTATCGCCACCCACAACCCCTATCGCCACCCACAACCCCTATCGCCACCCACAACCCCTATCGCCACCCACAACCCCTATCGCCACCCACAACCCCTATCGCCACCCACAACCCCTATCGCCACCCACAACCCCTATCGCCACCCACAACCCCTATCGCCACCCACAACCCCTATCGCCACCCACAACCCCTATCGCCACCCACAACCCCTATCGCCACCCACAACCCCTATCGCCACCCACAACCCCTATCGCCACCCACAACCCCTATCGCCACCCACAACCCCTATCGCCACCCACAACCCCTATCGCCACCCACAACCCCTATCGCCACCCACAACCCCTATCGCCACCCACAACCCCTATCGCCACCCACAACCCCTATCGCCACCCACAACCCCTATCGCCACCCACAACCCCTATCGCCACCCACAACCCCTATCGCCACCCACAACCCCTATCGCCACCCACAACCCCTATCGCCACCCACAACCCCTATCGCCACCCACAACCCCTATCGCCACCCACAACCCCTATCGCCACCCACAACCCCTATCGCCACCCACAACCCCTATCGCCACCCACAACCCCTATCGCCACCCACAACCCCTATCGCCACCCACAACCCCTATCGCCACCCACAACCCCTATCGCCACCCACAACCCCTATCGCCACCCACAACCCCTATCGCCACCCACAACCCCTATCGCCACCCACAACCCCTATCGCCACCCACAACCCCTATCGCCACCCACAACCCCTATCGCCACCCACAACCCCTATCGCCACCCACAACCCCTATCGCCACCCACAACCCCTATCGCCACCCACAACCCCTATCGCCACCCACAACCCCTATCGCCACCCACAACCCCTATCGCCACCCACAACCCCTATCGCCACCCACAACCCCTATCGCCACCCACAACCCCTATCGCCACCCACAACCCCTATCGCCACCCACAACCCCTATCGCCACCCACAACCCCTATCGCCACCCACAACCCCTATCGCCACCCACAACCCCTATCGCCACCCACAACCCCTATCGCCACCCACAACCCCTATCGCCACCCACAACCCCTATCGCCACCCACAACCCCTATCGCCACCCACAACCCCTATCGCCACCCACAACCCCTATCGCCACCCACAACCCCTATCGCCACCCACAACCCCTATCGCCACCCACAACCCCTATCGCCACCCACAACCCCTATCGCCACCCACAACCCCTATCGCCACCCACAACCCCTATCGCCACCCACAACCCCTATCGCCACCCACAACCCCTATCGCCACCCACAACCCCTATCGCCACCCACAACCCCTATCGCCACCCACAACCCCTATCGCCACCCACAACCCCTATCGCCACCCACAACCCCTATCGCCACCCACAACCCCTATCGCCACCCACAACCCCTATCGCCACCCACAACCCCTATCGCCACCCACAACCCCTATCGCCACCCACAACCCCTATCGCCACCCACAACCCCTATCGCCACCCACAACCCCTATCGCCACCCACAACCCCTATCGCCACCCACAACCCCTATCGCCACCCACAACCCCTATCGCCACCCACAACCCCTATCGCCACCCACAACCCCTATCGCCACCCACAACCCCTATCGCCACCCACAACCCCTATCGCCACCCACAACCCCTATCGCCACCCACAACCCCTATCGCCACCCACAACCCCTATCGCCACCCACAACCCCTATCGCCACCCACAACCCCTATCGCCACCCACAACCCCTATCGCCACCCACAACCCCTATCGCCACCCACAACCCCTATCGCCACCCACAACCCCTATCGCCACCCACAACCCCTATCGCCACCCACAACCCCTATCGCCACCCACAACCCCTATCGCCACCCACAACCCCTATCGCCACCCACAACCCCTATCGCCACCCACAACCCCTATCGCCACCCACAACCCCTATCGCCACCCACAACCCCTATCGCCACCCACAACCCCTATCGCCACCCACAACCCCTATCGCCACCCACAACCCCTATCGCCACCCACAACCCCTATCGCCACCCACAACCCCTATCGCCACCCACAACCCCTATCGCCACCCACAACCCCTATCGCCACCCACAACCCCTATCGCCACCCACAACCCCTATCGCCACCCACAACCCCTATCGCCACCCACAACCCCTATCGCCACCCACAACCCCTATCGCCACCCACAACCCCTATCGCCACCCACAACCCCTATCGCCACCCACAACCCCTATCGCCACCCACAACCCCTATCGCCACCCACAACCCCTATCGCCACCCACAACCCCTATCGCCACCCACAACCCCTATCGCCACCCACAACCCCTATCGCCACCCACAACCCCTATCGCCACCCACAACCCCTATCGCCACCCACAACCCCTATCGCCACCCACAACCCCTATCGCCACCCACAACCCCTATCGCCACCCACAACCCCTATCGCCACCCACAACCCCTATCGCCACCCACAACCCCTATCGCCACCCACAACCCCTATCGCCACCCACAACCCCTATCGCCACCCACAACCCCTATCGCCACCCACAACCCCTATCGCCACCCACAACCCCTATCGCCACCCACAACCCCTATCGCCACCCACAACCCCTATCGCCACCCACAACCCCTATCGCCACCCACAACCCCTATCGCCACCCACAACCCCTATCGCCACCCACAACCCCTATCGCCACCCACAACCCCTATCGCCACCCACAACCCCTATCGCCACCCACAACCCCTATCGCCACCCACAACCCCTATCGCCACCCACAACCCCTATCGCCACCCACAACCCCTATCGCCACCCACAACCCCTATCGCCACCCACAACCCCTATCGCCACCCACAACCCCTATCGCCACCCACAACCCCTATCGCCACCCACAACCCCTATCGCCACCCACAACCCCTATCGCCACCCACAACCCCTATCGCCACCCACAACCCCTATCGCCACCCACAACCCCTATCGCCACCCACAACCCCTATCGCCACCCACAACCCCTATCGCCACCCACAACCCCTATCGCCACCCACAACCCCTATCGCCACCCACAACCCCTATCGCCACCCACAACCCCTATCGCCACCCACAACCCCTATCGCCACCCACAACCCCTATCGCCACCCACAACCCCTATCGCCACCCACAACCCCTATCGCCACCCACAACCCCTATCGCCACCCACAACCCCTATCGCCACCCACAACCCCTATCGCCACCCACAACCCCTATCGCCACCCACAACCCCTATCGCCACCCACAACCCCTATCGCCACCCACAACCCCTATCGCCACCCACAACCCCTATCGCCACCCACAACCCCTATCGCCACCCACAACCCCTATCGCCACCCACAACCCCTATCGCCACCCACAACCCCTATCGCCACCCACAACCCCTATCGCCACCCACAACCCCTATCGCCACCCACAACCCCTATCGCCACCCACAACCCCTATCGCCACCCACAACCCCTATCGCCACCCACAACCCCTATCGCCACCCACAACCCCTATCGCCACCCACAACCCCTATCGCCACCCACAACCCCTATCGCCACCCACAACCCCTATCGCCACCCACAACCCCTATCGCCACCCACAACCCCTATCGCCACCCACAACCCCTATCGCCACCCACAACCCCTATCGCCACCCACAACCCCTATCGCCACCCACAACCCCTATCGCCACCCACAACCCCTATCGCCACCCACAACCCCTATCGCCACCCACAACCCCTATCGCCACCCACAACCCCTATCGCCACCCACAACCCCTATCGCCACCCACAACCCCTATCGCCACCCACAACCCCTATCGCCACCCACAACCCCTATCGCCACCCACAACCCCTATCGCCACCCACAACCCCTATCGCCACCCACAACCCCTATCGCCACCCACAACCCCTATCGCCACCCACAACCCCTATCGCCACCCACAACCCCTATCGCCACCCACAACCCCTATCGCCACCCACAACCCCTATCGCCACCCACAACCCCTATCGCCACCCACAACCCCTATCGCCACCCACAACCCCTATCGCCACCCACAACCCCTATCGCCACCCACAACCCCTATCGCCACCCACAACCCCTATCGCCACCCACAACCCCTATCGCCACCCACAACCCCTATCGCCACCCACAACCCCTATCGCCACCCACAACCCCTATCGCCACCCACAACCCCTATCGCCACCCACAACCCCTATCGCCACCCACAACCCCTATCGCCACCCACAACCCCTATCGCCACCCACAACCCCTATCGCCACCCACAACCCCTATCGCCACCCACAACCCCTATCGCCACCCACAACCCCTATCGCCACCCACAACCCCTATCGCCACCCACAACCCCTATCGCCACCCACAACCCCTATCGCCACCCACAACCCCTATCGCCACCCACAACCCCTATCGCCACCCACAACCCCTATCGCCACCCACAACCCCTATCGCCACCCACAACCCCTATCGCCACCCACAACCCCTATCGCCACCCACAACCCCTATCGCCACCCACAACCCCTATCGCCACCCACAACCCCTATCGCCACCCACAACCCCTATCGCCACCCACAACCCCTATCGCCACCCACAACCCCTATCGCCACCCACAACCCCTATCGCCACCCACAACCCCTATCGCCACCCACAACCCCTATCGCCACCCACAACCCCTATCGCCACCCACAACCCCTATCGCCACCCACAACCCCTATCGCCACCCACAACCCCTATCGCCACCCACAACCCCTATCGCCACCCACAACCCCTATCGCCACCCACAACCCCTATCGCCACCCACAACCCCTATCGCCACCCACAACCCCTATCGCCACCCACAACCCCTATCGCCACCCACAACCCCTATCGCCACCCACAACCCCTATCGCCACCCACAACCCCTATCGCCACCCACAACCCCTATCGCCACCCACAACCCCTATCGCCACCCACAACCCCTATCGCCACCCACAACCCCTATCGCCACCCACAACCCCTATCGCCACCCACAACCCCTATCGCCACCCACAACCCCTATCGCCACCCACAACCCCTATCGCCACCCACAACCCCTATCGCCACCCACAACCCCTATCGCCACCCACAACCCCTATCGCCACCCACAACCCCTATCGCCACCCACAACCCCTATCGCCACCCACAACCCCTATCGCCACCCACAACCCCTATCGCCACCCACAACCCCTATCGCCACCCACAACCCCTATCGCCACCCACAACCCCTATCGCCACCCACAACCCCTATCGCCACCCACAACCCCTATCGCCACCCACAACCCCTATCGCCACCCACAACCCCTATCGCCACCCACAACCCCTATCGCCACCCACAACCCCTATCGCCACCCACAACCCCTATCGCCACCCACAACCCCTATCGCCACCCACAACCCCTATCGCCACCCACAACCCCTATCGCCACCCACAACCCCTATCGCCACCCACAACCCCTATCGCCACCCACAACCCCTATCGCCACCCACAACCCCTATCGCCACCCACAACCCCTATCGCCACCCACAACCCCTATCGCCACCCACAACCCCTATCGCCACCCACAACCCCTATCGCCACCCACAACCCCTATCGCCACCCACAACCCCTATCGCCACCCACAACCCCTATCGCCACCCACAACCCCTATCGCCACCCACAACCCCTATCGCCACCCACAACCCCTATCGCCACCCACAACCCCTATCGCCACCCACAACCCCTATCGCCACCCACAACCCCTATCGCCACCCACAACCCCTATCGCCACCCACAACCCCTATCGCCACCCACAACCCCTATCGCCACCCACAACCCCTATCGCCACCCACAACCCCTATCGCCACCCACAACCCCTATCGCCACCCACAACCCCTATCGCCACCCACAACCCCTATCGCCACCCACAACCCCTATCGCCACCCACAACCCCTATCGCCACCCACAACCCCTATCGCCACCCACAACCCCTATCGCCACCCACAACCCCTATCGCCACCCACAACCCCTATCGCCACCCACAACCCCTATCGCCACCCACAACCCCTATCGCCACCCACAACCCCTATCGCCACCCACAACCCCTATCGCCACCCACAACCCCTATCGCCACCCACAACCCCTATCGCCACCCACAACCCCTATCGCCACCCACAACCCCTATCGCCACCCACAACCCCTATCGCCACCCACAACCCCTATCGCCACCCACAACCCCTATCGCCACCCACAACCCCTATCGCCACCCACAACCCCTATCGCCACCCACAACCCCTATCGCCACCCACAACCCCTATCGCCACCCACAACCCCTATCGCCACCCACAACCCCTATCGCCACCCACAACCCCTATCGCCACCCACAACCCCTATCGCCACCCACAACCCCTATCGCCACCCACAACCCCTATCGCCACCCACAACCCCTATCGCCACCCACAACCCCTATCGCCACCCACAACCCCTATCGCCACCCACAACCCCTATCGCCACCCACAACCCCTATCGCCACCCACAACCCCTATCGCCACCCACAACCCCTATCGCCACCCACAACCCCTATCGCCACCCACAACCCCTATCGCCACCCACAACCCCTATCGCCACCCACAACCCCTATCGCCACCCACAACCCCTATCGCCACCCACAACCCCTATCGCCACCCACAACCCCTATCGCCACCCACAACCCCTATCGCCACCCACAACCCCTATCGCCACCCACAACCCCTATCGCCACCCACAACCCCTATCGCCACCCACAACCCCTATCGCCACCCACAACCCCTATCGCCACCCACAACCCCTATCGCCACCCACAACCCCTATCGCCACCCACAACCCCTATCGCCACCCACAACCCCTATCGCCACCCACAACCCCTATCGCCACCCACAACCCCTATCGCCACCCACAACCCCTATCGCCACCCACAACCCCTATCGCCACCCACAACCCCTATCGCCACCCACAACCCCTATCGCCACCCACAACCCCTATCGCCACCCACAACCCCTATCGCCACCCACAACCCCTATCGCCACCCACAACCCCTATCGCCACCCACAACCCCTATCGCCACCCACAACCCCTATCGCCACCCACAACCCCTATCGCCACCCACAACCCCTATCGCCACCCACAACCCCTATCGCCACCCACAACCCCTATCGCCACCCACAACCCCTATCGCCACCCACAACCCCTATCGCCACCCACAACCCCTATCGCCACCCACAACCCCTATCGCCACCCACAACCCCTATCGCCACCCACAACCCCTATCGCCACCCACAACCCCTATCGCCACCCACAACCCCTATCGCCACCCACAACCCCTATCGCCACCCACAACCCCTATCGCCACCCACAACCCCTATCGCCACCCACAACCCCTATCGCCACCCACAACCCCTATCGCCACCCACAACCCCTATCGCCACCCACAACCCCTATCGCCACCCACAACCCCTATCGCCACCCACAACCCCTATCGCCACCCACAACCCCTATCGCCACCCACAACCCCTATCGCCACCCACAACCCCTATCGCCACCCACAACCCCTATCGCCACCCACAACCCCTATCGCCACCCACAACCCCTATCGCCACCCACAACCCCTATCGCCACCCACAACCCCTATCGCCACCCACAACCCCTATCGCCACCCACAACCCCTATCGCCACCCACAACCCCTATCGCCACCCACAACCCCTATCGCCACCCACAACCCCTATCGCCACCCACAACCCCTATCGCCACCCACAACCCCTATCGCCACCCACAACCCCTATCGCCACCCACAACCCCTATCGCCACCCACAACCCCTATCGCCACCCACAACCCCTATCGCCACCCACAACCCCTATCGCCACCCACAACCCCTATCGCCACCCACAACCCCTATCGCCACCCACAACCCCTATCGCCACCCACAACCCCTATCGCCACCCACAACCCCTATCGCCACCCACAACCCCTATCGCCACCCACAACCCCTATCGCCACCCACAACCCCTATCGCCACCCACAACCCCTATCGCCACCCACAACCCCTATCGCCACCCACAACCCCTATCGCCACCCACAACCCCTATCGCCACCCACAACCCCTATCGCCACCCACAACCCCTATCGCCACCCACAACCCCTATCGCCACCCACAACCCCTATCGCCACCCACAACCCCTATCGCCACCCACAACCCCTATCGCCACCCACAACCCCTATCGCCACCCACAACCCCTATCGCCACCCACAACCCCTATCGCCACCCACAACCCCTATCGCCACCCACAACCCCTATCGCCACCCACAACCCCTATCGCCACCCACAACCCCTATCGCCACCCACAACCCCTATCGCCACCCACAACCCCTATCGCCACCCACAACCCCTATCGCCACCCACAACCCCTATCGCCACCCACAACCCCTATCGCCACCCACAACCCCTATCGCCACCCACAACCCCTATCGCCACCCACAACCCCTATCGCCACCCACAACCCCTATCGCCACCCACAACCCCTATCGCCACCCACAACCCCTATCGCCACCCACAACCCCTATCGCCACCCACAACCCCTATCGCCACCCACAACCCCTATCGCCACCCACAACCCCTATCGCCACCCACAACCCCTATCGCCACCCACAACCCCTATCGCCACCCACAACCCCTATCGCCACCCACAACCCCTATCGCCACCCACAACCCCTATCGCCACCCACAACCCCCGCAGCTGCACCCCCAGCTGCGGTTCCTGCACATGTGGTCCTCGCAGCCGCAGCGTTGCTGCGAGCAGACCACGCCCGCACGGAGGCAGCCACACCGCCGCGTGTCGCACACTCCGTTACAGCGACACTGCACAGCACAGAGACACCACCACCACCACCACACGTTTAGTAATAGTAGCAGTGCGCGTGAGTGCACTCTCGTGCGTGAGTGCGCGCGCGTGCGCGTGAGTGCACTCTCGTGCGTGAGTGCGCGCGCGTGCGCGTGCGTGCACTCGCGTGCGTGAGTGCGTGCGCGTGCGTGCACTCGCGTGCGTGAGTGCGCGTGCGTGCGCGTGCGTGCACTCGCGTGCGTGAGTGCACGCGCGTGCTACGTACGTACGTGTACGTGACTGTACATGCGCGTGTACGCGTGTGCGCGTGACTGTACATGCGCGTGTACGCGTGTGCGCGTGACTGTACATGCGCGTGTACGCGTGTGCGCGTGACTGTACATGCGCGTGTACGCGTGTGCGCGTGACTGTACGTGCGCGTGTACGCGTGTGCGCGTGACTGTGTGTGCGCGTGTGCGCGTGTACGCGTGTGCGCGTGCGTGAGTGTACGTGCGGTCACCCTGTAGGGCGCAATAATGTTGCTCCGTCGCCCGTCCGTGTTCACCACCGCCTTGGCCACGAACGACTTCAGCTGCGTCGCGAACAAAAGGCGGAGGTCACGCGCCCACCCCGCCGTGTAGCCTCTAACGGTGTAGGGGCAAGTGCTGCTAGTCGCCACCACCACCACTACAACTGCCTCCACCTCCACCATCACCGTCCATACTACCTCCACCACCACCTCCACCACCACCACCCCTACCACCTCCACCTCCTCATCCAACACCACCACCAGCACCTCCCGCATCTTGGAGGGCATGAGCTCAATGGAGGAGTCGGGGGGACGCTGTGTGGGGGGTCGCTAGCCCCCGAGATCCCTCCCGCCTCCATCCCCTATTTCGTTTACGTTACCCCACCTCCCTATTACCTGCTACGGTTTCGCCGGCATTCGAACGCGACGCCCCTACGGTTACAGCCTCGCGCCGCGCTCCCACGCTGCGAGCATACGTGCGCACAGCATCATCAATCAAACGCCCCACTCCCCATCTTTACACCGCTACGTACAGCTCTCGCACACTGCGAGCGTGTGCCCATCTATAGCCCTGTGCGGCACGTTACCAACGCGCATCCGTATCCGCCACGTAACGAACGTATGCGCACTCACGCACGCAGCTCTGCACGGCACTCACTCAACACTGACCACTCACGTTAGGATCGCGCACCTGTATCGCACACGGAGCGCACACACGCACACACTGCACGACAAGATCACGCGAGACCACGCTTCGCTATTAATGATTTATTACCTGGTAACTAATGTTGAATCGGTGAGTCGACGAGGCTGGCCTATTCCACTAAACCGGTACCTATTCCCTATTTATCTGCTATTATCCTACTTCACCTCCCCACTCACTGTTTGGCGCCCGCGGAGGTACCTCGATACGTCACACGGACGTCCGGGTTGCTGGCTGGAGCTGCTGCTGGTCCGCTGGCCTGGAGAGAAGAGAGCCCCTTCCCCCTTGCGCCCCCCCTCTTTATTCTCTCTACCTCAAAGGGATGCTGCGCTGAACAATGGGCTCGTGCACCTCGAGCCCGCGCACGGCGGTTCCGGGCGCTTTTGATCCGCTAATCGGTGAGCGGCGTAAATCCTAATTAATCCCTTTCTCACGCAGGCCCCCATCATCGAGGTTCATGCGGCGGCGTCCATGACAAAGGTGCGCCGTGGGAATTTGTGCACGGCTGCCCGCGTGACCCCGCTCTCCAGGTTATTCATACTAATAGCCTCATCCTTTAACTCCCCTAATAATGGTGCCTGCGTGCCCGAGCGTAATTACGTCGTCCCTCCGCTGCCGGTGCGGGGGTGCCTGATTATGCAGTTCAGATGCGCTGCGTGTTTTCTAATGATGCTCCTCCATCACAATACTTATTCCCTCTGCCTGCCCCGTCGATACTCGCCTGTGTGGGGGGAAATGCGCCTCAACCGCGGTGGCCAAATGCCCCACGCCGCGACCACACCATATTAAGGCCGGCCGCAGCGCCGCGGTGCCACGTAGCACGGGGGAGGTCATCCAATTCCCTGATCGCCGGAAACCGTGAGAATTAATCCCGATGAGGGTTTCTCGGATAAAAACCGGTCGATCAGGTGACCTTCCCTTCCAGCTCTATGGGGGGGGGGGGGGGGAATGCGTGCGGATGTGTGCTTATGTGGGGGGGGTGATGGGGGGCAGTGCGGTGGGGGAAGCCGGGCGGCTCCCTGGCTCGGCAGAGCGGCCCTGTCGCTGTGGCACCACAGCTGCATGTGGAGTGTCCGTGTGAGTGAGTGTACGTCCGTGAGTGAGTGTACGTAGGTCGACTCAGCCTCAAATGAGTACCCGGTGAGGTGTGTAAAATCGCCACTGGGGAGACAAAGGCGGTCGGGCGTGGTGCTGGCCACCCACCCCCTCGTGTACCGTTCTGGCCTTCATAGGTGCTCGCTAACAGCACTTGCCCCTACAGTCTGTTAAGGCTATACAGGGGATCTTTATCTTTGTCTCTCTCTGTGTCTCTGTGTCATCTTTCTGTGTGTGTCTCTCTCTCTGTCATCTCTCTCTGTCCGTGTCTCCGTGTCTCAAATTGAGCAATCTTTGGAAGAACGTCATCAACCAGTTGGGGAGTTGACTTATGTTAGCCGACTCTGTGTATTGCATTACATTTCTAAGTTGACTAGGTTTGTTTTCTCGTTCATGTTTTTGTTTGTGTTTGTTTGTTGCGGTTGCACCCGATTCAAGAGCCGAATGGCTCACGGGGCTATACCAAATAAATGAAACTAAAACTATTATGTAATTTATTTATTTTTTCTACGTGACTTTACCGAAAGAACCAAACAGTATCTTGCTTAAGTTTCAATTTCTCTTCACCTGGCTCGCTACTTTGTAACTTTGTTTTATTTTAAATATTCAGTTTTTTTTCATTATTTACCAGGCCACACCCGCTTGAGCTGCTGTACTGCTCTTGTTTCAAAAAAATGCGTAATTCGCATGAATTATGTTAATGTATGTAATAATATACATAAATTATGATTATCACGGAGATAATCGTAGTAATTTATGCGAATGCTTGTGATTATGTTAATGTATGCAGTTATTATAATTATGCCTTAGCTTCGTTATCCAGAGTTGTATCAATCAGGATAACCGATTATCTTTGATTAAACATTTGTAATAAAAGACTTGACCACGATGTCTGGCTCGGTGTCCTTTATTTGGTTCGGTTTCTGTTTCCCACACGGCTGTCCTTATTTATCTCCTTCCACACGGTGCCGACTTCGCTGTTTCTCTCGTCACCGCCAACAGCTCCGCTGTTGGTCTCTGCCGCTCCCGTAGCTCCCGTAGCAGCCCCGCTGCTGTTACTCTCACGTAGCCCCTCCGGCTGTACTCGCTGCAGCCCCCCTCTCTGGGTCACTCCCGTAGACTCTGACAGCCTCGTTGCTGTCTCTCTCTCTGTCGCTCCCGTAGCTCCTGGCAGCCTCACCGCTGCCTCTCTTACACAGCCTCCCTGGCTGTACTCGCTGCAGCCTCACTCCCTCCAGTAGCCCACTACTGTCTCCGGGGTTGGCCACCGCTGGCCGACGGTGCCACCCCTCCTTGGTTCGCCCGCGTGGCCTCACCCTTTTCCAGTCTCAACCCAACTCCCTTCTCCTTCCGGTTTTACCGCTTAAGGACCCGAACCTTCCTCCCACGTCACATGACTCCACCTCCCCGTGACGTCACATCCCGAAGGTCGATTACACCCGCATTACACATTTATTGATTATCTTAGTGTGTTTATGTTATGTTAGGTCTCCAAATTCATATCTCATCGCAGGTAGACAGTTTTGCATGGACTGGGAGAGAAGCACTCGAACACTTGGTGTTAAGCAATTTTAATTCTAAACAAACATATGACACTAATATGCAGAGGTGGGACAAAGTCATTGTTATGCAAGTCCAAGTCGAGTCGCAAGTCATCAAATTCATGACTCGAGTCTGACTCGAGTCCAAGTCACATGACTCGAGTCCACACCTCTGCTAATATGCAAAGGCAAAAGTATACGTCAATAGATTCAATCGGCAAGATTATGCAATTAACGAAAATAAATGACTAAAACATTTCTTCTTCTTGGTTCTTTCGGTAAAGTCACGTAGAAGGGAAGTAATAAAATAATAAAAATAAAACATTCTCACGACGTTTCGGCCACAACGCAAGTAGCCGTCCTCAGGTGCCATAGACAAACCCAACATTAAACCCTCCCCGTAGAGGCGGTTAAATTTCGATTTAAAGCTTTCGTGACTGCAATTTAACCGTCTCTACGGGGAGGGTTTAATGTTGGGTTTGTCTATGGCACCTGAGGACGGCTACTTGCGTTGTGGCCGAAACGTCGTGAGAATGTTTTATTTTTATTATTTTATTACTTCCCTTCTACGTGACTTTACCGAAAGAACCAAGAAGATGAATCCTTGCAGTCACGAAAGCTTTAAATCGAAAAATAAAACATTTCTTATTCATGTAACTCAACGGCAGCAACTGCTTTGCACGATCAGTTGATATTGAACGCACCACCTTGAAATGGCAACCCCTTTTGAAACACAAAGATAACTTTTTAAAATCTTATTCGTGTGCGTGTTGTGTGCGCGTTGTCCCCTTGTAATATTAATTTTAAAAAAATTAGAGCCGGGAGTTTTGGCTTTAGCTTGTGGGGTGGGGGAGGGATTATACAAACAGTGGCCAGAGAGGTTCTCTCTGGCTTGGGCGTGGCCGCAGCGAGCCCGTGCTGCGCCCTCTCTCCACTGCTGGATTGAGCGGCGTTGGCACCATGTTCCTTGAAGAAACTTGCTTGCTTGGCGCTTGATGGTTCCGTCGTCGCTGCTGGACGTCTTGTCTGTTCTCACTGGGTGTTGGTCGGTGTGTGTGTATCAAACACACGGCGCATTCGATGGCGCTCTCTCTCTTGGTGGCAGCTCTAGGCTTCTCCACTGCTGGATGATTGTTGAGTCGGCACGATGCTCGGTGATGCCCGAGTCGTGCTGCTGCTGTCCCTCTCTCCTTGATCGCTGCCAACTTCACACGGACACCCGCCCTTACTTCAGGCTGTGTTGGCTCAGGCTCTGGACGAAGTGGCTCTGCGCGCTCACCGGCTTGGAGCGCCCTGGCGATGAACGATGGCTCTTGTTGCTCATCCGCTGCTGCTCGTCCTTTGCGATGCTCGCTTGGTCGACGCTTGATGGTTTCCGCCCTTTCTATAGGTCGATTGCTTGTCACTCGTCACTCTCTCTTCTCCGTGCTTTCCTTTGTTCGTGCAGCTGCCAGCTTCACTCGCACTTAACTTCGTTCTGCGAGAAGCGACACCTGCTATCGGCATCGGCGTTTGCTCCCTCACGACGCTCCGCCAGCCGGAGCACGGCTGAACCCAGCCTCAGCACGGCTGAACCCAGCCTCGACCCAGGTTGAACTCAGACTTCTGCGACTCGAACGACCCCTCCTCGTTCCATCTCTCTTCGAGGCACGATCTGCCCCAGCTCTCTTGCGAGCCGAGTTGCGAGAGTGAGCGCCACTCGAACCAGACTGCTCATTCGTGATGTGCGCTTGTGCTTAAAACTCAAAACGTGACTCCCCTCTCTGCGCATCTCTTGCGAGAGGAACAACAACGAGAGAAACAGATGTCCCAGCTATGCCAGCACAGACCCCCCCCCCTCGCGACCCTTTGACCCCTCCCTCTGAGTGGGTCATTCCGAGGCCAGACCCCCAATACGTATTCAGGCTGGTATGTGTTTGTGCCAAATCGTTGGAAGACAAAGGTGGCCGAGGAGATTTTTGGTTCTATGGAATGCATATTCTTTAAGTTGTGCGTGGTTGACCTATTTTGACTTCCTATTCTTCTGGATGACCGTTGTTCTAACACTTAATAATTATTATTCAGTTTGTGATTTACCATGGTTATTAACACGTATTTCGTAGAGTTTATTGATGTTTGTTGTCTATCTATATACAGGGATCGCACTGTTTTACTCGAGTTATTTTGTTTAATGTCTTGAGGTTAAGTGTAAGTTGCCACTTACGCTTCCTTAACTGTTGGAATTCGTAATTATTATTTTTTTTGGTCAGGTAGATAGAAACATACAATACAAAATTATATATATATACGGTGAATACGAGTAATATAAGGGAATATCTAATAACAAGCCCCTATTGTTTGTTGGTTAATTCTTTTTGTTAAGTTTCTACTTTTCGGTAAGGAAAACGTTAAAGAAAACGCGAGTTGCAACCGTTGTTATCCTTTACTCTGCACCTTATCTGTAGACATCCAGATGTCTTGGGAGGTTAGTCCATCGATCTTTGTCCATCTGGATGTCTATGACCTCTCTGTGACCGAAATCTTACCGTTTTAATGGCCCTCCATGTTTCATGGATTCCTGGTGTGCTTGTGAGGAGGAGTGGGTTGTTTTCATTATTAAATAAAAATAGAAGAAAAAAAATTTCTTCATTATTCTTAATATAAAAAGGGGGTATAAACACAACAGGAGGCACGTCCCGTGCCCCGCGGTGGGAATAGGCATTTCCGTTTTTTCGTCCGTCACCTTGAAATCGGTCCGATTTTCGATTTAGTGCGGTTTCTCTATATGTATTTATTTACTATTGCCGACCGGCACGTGACGAAGCACGCCATTGCGCATGCGCGAGACGCCGACCAGGGCGGTTGCCCCTGGCAACGGGCAGCAACGCCGTCGCTGCAGGGTGGACGCCATTTTTAATTCGCGTTAAAAATATGCGCACGCATTAACACGCGACGCTGAGGTAAATTCATCAAAGTTTCACGTCCTCTTCACTCCCCCACCCCTCTCCCTCACCACTCTCCCTCACCACTCTCCCTCACCCCTCTCCCTCACCCCTCTCCCTCACCCCTCTCCCTCACCACTCACTCTCACCACTCACCCATCTCCCTCACCACTCGCCCTCACCCCTCACCGCTCACCACCCACGCTCATCCTCACCCTCTCCCTCACCACTCACTCTCACCACTCACCCATCTCCCTCACCGCTCACCACTCACCGCTCACCACTCACGCTCATCCTCACCCCTCGCCCTCACCACTCGCCCTCACCACTCGCCCTCACCACTCGCCCTCACCACTCGCGAGGAATTTAGCATATGTATGGGAAATGCAGGAATGCGACTAGTACTACTTGTGAAATCCGCTTGATGCGGAGCTTCTCCAATTTTTTCATGCTGGAATTTCAGTCCACACACCCTGGCACTGACCAGAGTGTGGAAGATGCCCAGGCTGCTGGCCGGACGTTTCCCCTCCACGACCACCCTCCTTGCCCTGTATATGGTGAGCTTAGCGTAGCCCACCCAGTACAGTGACCAGCCCCTGAAGATGTTGGGATCTGTCGCCCTTTGGGTGTCCAAAGATGAGGAACGTTGGATAAATGGAGGTTGAACCTTTAGGCCTTAAATGTACGCTCCAGCTTCAAAATACGCTCCAAGCTTGGCGGCGTCTCATTCTTCACCTGAGGACGGCTGCTTGCGTTGTAGCCGAAACGTCGTGAGAATTCTGACTGTGGCAGAGCGAGGCAACTCTCAGCAGTGTGGAGGTGGAGGTGTGGGTGGACTTCCCCCGAGACAATAGAAAGTGAAATGGAGACCCTGTAGATGCGTAAGCTTGAGACGATGTCGCTCCAATAGATGCACCCTTGTCACAGGCCTTTAATGACAAGAATGTGAAGTTGAACACTCAGTTCCTAGGTTCAACCTGCAGGGTAAGAGCGGCCAGTCTTTGTGGACCTGTGGGTTGCGTAGATCTCTAACCAGGAGCGAGATCCAATAAGCTCCCAAGCATTCACTATGTTATCATAATTGCATTTATATGGTGCTCGCTTAATTGCCCCAGCAACACTGAGTTTTGTATCGTTTCTCGTCTCAAACACTCGAAGAGCATCCCCAAGTAGCAGCTGCCCCTGTGTGGCACAAGGTGGTGGCCCTGCACGGGCCTGCGTGTGGACAAGAGCCTGTCAGTAGGGGGCGATGGTTGATGTGGCATCTTAGTTGTGGAGTTTGTAGATAATGTTTTTAGAATTTGCTACATTAAACATGCAATGGCCTACTTGTTTTGAATGGAGCAATAGTATGTTGTACATACACTGTTAAGCAGACAGTGTTTTTTGTTTATCTTGTTAATACGATGTCACCTGATGCAGCATATTTCAGTGCAGTAATTTAACTTTGTAAAAATGATTGTCAATAAGTTAGAATGAATACTTGTCTGATTGTGTGCGTACGTGTAACATTTTGTCTACAAGGGTCAAACATTGAATGAGTCGTGTGAGGACACGGTGTGTGTTTTGCAAGTAACCTGGACAGATCAGATTCTTGTCATCGCGCTCGGGTTCAATCAACCCGAGCGCGATGACGTCACCACGCACGGGGGCGCCCCAACCAGCACCCCCCACCCACGTGACCAGCCCCTCCACCCACTGCCCACGTGACCAGCTCCCCCCTGCCCACGTGACCAGCCCCTCCCCTCCCCCGCCCACGTGACCAGCCCCTCCCCTCCCCCACCCACATGACCAGCCCCTCCCCCGCCCACGTGACCAGCCCCTCCCCTCCCCCGCCCACGTGACCAGCCCCTCCCCTCCCCCGCCCACGTGACCAGCTCCTCCCCCCCCCACCCACGTGACCAGCCCCTCCCCTCCCCCACCCACGTGACCAGCCCCGCCCACGTGACCAGCCCCTCCCCTCCCCCGCCCACGTGACCAGCCCCTCCCCTCCCCCGCCCACGTGACCAGCTCCTCCCCCCCCCACCCACGTGACCAGCCCCTCCCCTCCCCCGCCCATGTGACCAGCCCCTCCCCTCCCCCGCCCACGTGACCAGGTCCTCCCCCCCCGCCCACGTGACCCTCCCCCGCCCACGTGACCAGCCCCTCCCCTCCCCCGCCCACGTGACCAGCCCCTCCCCTCCCCCGCCCACGTGACCAGCCCCTCCACCCCCGCCCACGTGACCAGCCCCTCCACCCCCGCCCACGTGACCAGCCCCTCCCCTCCCCCGCCCACGTGACCAGCCCCTCCCCTCCCCCGCCCACGTGACCAGCCCCTCCCCCGCCCACGTGACCAGGCCCTCCCCTCCCCCGCCCACGTGACCAGCCCCTCCCCTCCCCCGCCCACGTGACCAGCCCCTCCCCTCCCCCGCCCACGTGACCAGCCCCTCCACCCACCGCCCACGTGACCAGCCCCTCCCCTCCCCCGCCCACGTGACCAGCCCCTCCCCTCCCCTGCCCACGTGACCAGCCCCTCCCCTCCCCCGCCCACGTGACCAGCCCCTCCCCTCCCCCGCCCACGTGACCAGCCCCTCCCCTCCCCCGCCCACGTGACCAGCCCCTCCCCTCCCCCGCCCACGTGACCAGCCCTCCCCCCCCGCCCACGTGATCAGCCCCTCCCCCCGCCCACGTGACCAGCCCCTCCCCTCCCCCGCCCACGTGACCAGCCCCCCCCCCCGCCCACGTGACCAGCCCCTCCCCTCCCCCGCTCACGTGACCAGCCCCCCCCGCCCGCCCACGTGACCAGCCCCTCCCCCCCCCGCCCACGTGACCAGCCCCCCCCCCACCCACCCACGTGACCAGCCCCTCCCCCCACCCACCCACGTGACCAGCCCCGCCCCTCCCCCGCCCACGTGACCAGCCCCTCTCCTCCCCCGCCCACGTGACCAGCCCCTCCCCTCCCCCGCCCACGTGACCAGCCCTCCCCCCCCCGCCCACGTGATCAGCCCCTCCCCCGCCCACGTGACCAGCTCCTCCCCCCCCGCCCACGTGACCAGCCCCTCGCCCGCCCACGTGACCAGCCCCTCCCCTCCCCTGCCCACGTGACCAGCCACTCCCCCCCCCCGCCCAAGTGACCAGCCCCTCCCCTCCCCCGCCCACGTGACCAGCCCCTCCAACCACCGCCCACGTGACCAGCCCCTCCCCCCCGCCCACGTGACCAGCCCCTCCCCTCCCCCGCCCACGTGACCAGCCCCTTCCCTCCCCCGCCCACGTGACCAGCCCCTCTCCTCCCCCGCCCACGTGACCAGCCCCTCCCCCCCCCACCCACGTGACCAGCCCCTCCCCCCGCCCACGTGACCAGCCCCTCCCCTCCCCCGCCCACGTGACCAGCCCCCCCCGCCCACGTGACCAGCCCCTCCCCCCCCGCCCACGTGACCAGCCACTCCCCCCCTCCGCCCACGTGACCAGCCCCTCCCCTCCCCCGCCCACGTGACCAGCCCCTCCCCTCCCCCGCCCACGTGACCAGCCCCTCCCCCCCCCCGCCCACGTGACCAGCCCCTCCCCTCCCCCGCCCACGTGACCAGCCCCTCCCCTCCCCCGCCCACGTGACCAGCCCCTCCCCTCCCCCGCCCACGTGACCAGCCCCTCCCCCCCCCCGCCCACGTGACCAGCCCCTCCCCCGCCCACGTGACCAGCCCCTCCCCTCCCCCGCCCACGTGACCAGCCCCTCCCCCGCCCACGTGACCAGCCCCTCCCCCCCCCCGCCCACGTGACCAGCCCCTCCCCTCCCCCGCCCACGTGACCAGCCCCTCCCCCCCCACCCACGTGACCAGCCCCTCCCCCCCCACCCACGTGACCAGCCCCCTCCCCCCCCCCCGCCCACGTGACCAGCCCCTCCCCTCCCCCGCCCACGTGACCCCCCCTCCCACGTGACCAGCCCCTCCCCTCCCCCGCCCACGTGACCAGCCCCTCCCGCCCACCCACGTGACCAGCCCCTCCCCCCGCCCACATGACCAGCCACTCCCCCCCCACCCACGTGACCAGCCACTCCCTCCCCCGCCCACTTGACCAGCCCCTCCCCCCCCCACCCACGTGACCAGCCCCTCCCCCCGCCCACGTGACCAGCCACTCCCCCCCCCCGCCCATGTGACCAGCCCCGCCCACGTGACCAGCCCCCCCCCCCGCCCACGTGACCAGCCCATGCCCACGTCACCAGCCCCTCCCCTCCCCCAGCCCACGTGACCAGCCCCGCCCCTCCCCCAGCCCACGTGACCAGCCCCACCCCTCCCCCACCCACGTGACCAGCCCCCCCCACGCTGCTACTGCTGCGGCGGCGTTCTGGCGTTTGTCCCAAGCGGGTTGGCTGCAATGAAGCCGTGAAGACACCGAACAGTTCCACTGCTACAAATTAGCGTGCTGAGGCGCTGCAGTTGCACTATGTGTCCACACCTGCAGCAACCATGTTAAATTTCTTCTTAGGTTTTTTCCGGTAAAGTCACGTAGGTAAAACATCAAAATGAATGAAAATAAAATAAAATAAAAAATCACGACGTTTCGGAGGCAACACAAGTCTCCGTCATCAGGTGGGACCGTCACAGCCAGATTAGCTGCATCAAGTGAGGCCATGATTCAAGATGTAATCCCTTAAAAGCGAGTTGAAGGGGGGAGGGAGAGGGAGGGGGGAGCTCATCAGACTATGGTAGCCAATGAAAGGAACGTATCGGGAGGGAGGGGGGGCGAGGCCAAAAGGGTGGGCGATGGACGTGGAAGCGCTTGTGCGCAAGCGGCCAATTACTGCACACGCCAACACAATGGAGCGATTGTGCGCTAGCGGCCAGCCACTGCACCCGCCAACACAATGGGCAGAGAGGAGGAGGGGAGGTCTAATACACATGATAGACAAAAGAACGAAAATGATGATGGGTACAAACTTAGGGGGAGCTCATCAGACTATGGTAGCCAATGAATGGAACGTAGCGGGAGGGAGGGGGGGCGAGGGGGGGGGCGAGGCCAAAAGGGTGGGGGACGGACGTGGAAGCGCTTGTGCGCAAGCGGCCAATTACTGCACACGCCAACACAATGGAGAGAGAGGGGGAGGGGGGGTCTGATACACATGATAGACAAAAGAACGAAAATGCCCATGTTTATACCAATGCTGGCTGAACAATGAAGAGAGTACTGTTAAAATAACTGGGGATGTTAACACTCGATAAAGTTACAGTAAAATAGTGCCTGTCAGATAAGATGGTCCAAAAAATTTGTGATTAAGTCTTTTTTGCGTGGTTGATAACATCTTTCCAATGATTACTAAGTTTGTACCCATCATCACGGTTGAATGTATGTCTGTGTTTGTATATTTGTATGGCTTCTGACGTCACCGCTCAGCGTGACCTCATCGGCGTCAAACGCCAGGGGGAGGTGCCTCGTTAGTGACGTCATGTCACTCACCCCCGACCACCGCGCTCTTGAGCGTGACGTCACATCCACTCAGCCGCTGCCGATACCTGTCCCAGTGCCAATCCTTATTTGGGCAAAGCCACGCCCGGTGACTGGCGGCTCATTAACATAATTTATTCGTGAAGTCGCGAGTTTCGAGCCGCTCATTGTGGGGGGAGGGGAGTGTCATCGTACACCGCAAGTGACGTCATGTCACCTGCTGCCGCGTGACGTCACGAGGGACCGGGAAGTTTCCGCTCGGCCCGTGCACTGAAATCCGAGGTGAGATTCTCATCGCGGTTGTGGTGATTGTGGTTGTTGTGGTGGTTGTTGTTGTGGTGGTTGTGGTGGTTGTTGTTTACCGAGGTAGCGCCTCGCTCTCTCTCTCGTAGGGATGTCAATTGAGTAGCAGCGAGCATGGAAGCGATGTCCACTTTGGAACTTTACAACGCGGGGGCCTTGCCTCCTGCCCTCGCCTGGTCGCGTTTGCTTCAATTCTCTCGCTTATTCTTAGGTTTTTTCGGTAAATTTCGATTTAAAGCTTTCGTGACTGCAGGGATTCATCTTCTTGGTTCTTTCGGTAAAGTCACGTAGAAGGGAAGTAATAAAATAATAAAAATAAAACATAATAAAACAATTCTCACGACGTTTCGGCCACAACGCAAGCAGCCATCCTCAGGCGAAGAATGAAACACCCCAAGCTTGGAGCGTATATTTAAGCTGGGTTAGAGGGGGGGAGGTGGGAAGAAGAGCGCCTAAACAAAATAATTTGCATATCAAGAGGAATTCAGCATATGGAAAATGCGTAGGAGGTGGGCGGGGGGGGTTCCAAATCAATACTATGCCCGTGCATTATGCAGGATTAGCAGCATCAAAGGGGGGGGGGAAGGGGGGGGAGCATTAACAAAGGAAAGGAATGTTAATAGTATGTAGCTGTAGTTACTAAACAACCACGTAAAAAACTACAGTATAAACTGCATGACAAACTAAAGTATAAACTACATAGCATAATCAGTAAACTTACTATACTCTACAATAAGCTGAGTTACTAACAGTAAGTAATACATGAAAAATTCTACGTTGTAAAAAATTATATAATATGCTTCCATCTAAACTTTATTCTCTTACATCACACGCGTCTATACCGTACTATATACTTCCATAGGCAAAACCAACATTAAATTACATACTGTATTGCTGTAAACCACCCTATACCTTATACATTTTTAATATAACACTATGTATTATTCTACCCACCCTAATGTGTATCAAAATGGTTTATTACGTCCTTCCAGTGATTGCTAAGCCAGAATCCATCTTCTCGGTTAAAATTGTCTCTGTGTTTGTAAATGTGGATCGCCTCATGTACGAATCTCTCATGATAGCCAGATGGCTTGCAGAGAACCTCTGTCTTGGAGAAGTCAATGTCATGTGAGCCCACTGAGTTGTAACAGTGATCTGCCACGGCTGAGGTGTTTGTCCTACAGTGTTTCAGGTCAGCTTTATGTTCACGGATGCGGTCCGAGACATGTCGTTTGGTTTCCCCAATGTAACTGCTACCACAGAGGCAACTTAGTTTGTAGACACCAGGGTACTGTATGTCTGGAACCACATCTTTTACAGACGGTACCAGATCACGGATTTTATGTACTGTGTTGAATCGGACCTGGATCTTGTGTTTAATCAGGATTTTGGAGATCTTTTTTGTGACCCCAGCAATGTAGGGTAAGGTGATGGTCTTGAAAGGCTCCTCAACAGGATCCTTCTTGGTGGTTGGAGTGATGGCTTTGCGGATTGTGTAGTCGGAGTAACCATTAGCCTTAAGAGCTTGGCGTACGTGTTTGAGTTCACTGGAAATGTGTTCATGGTCGGAGATGCATTGGGCTCTATGATATAGAGTCTTGATGAGGGAATTCTTCTGGGATGGATGGTGGTGGGAATCCGGTTTTAGATAAGCATCCGTGTGGGTGGCTTTCCTGTAGACAGAGTGGCTCATTGAACCATCAGGTCTCCTTTTGATTAGGACATCCAAAAAGGGTAGCTTGCCATCATTTTCGACTTCCATGGTGAATCTGATGGCTGGGTGTATGGAATTGATATGGTCGAGAAATTGGTCTAGAGCAGGCCGGCCATGTGGCCAGATGACAAAAGTGTTTTTTGTCCGAAATCCTACGGCCTTTCACTGGAAAAACCACCTCTGCAGTACTAAACTCTACTGACCTGGTATCAACAATCAAGGGGATTGCCCTGTCCCCAGACGACCTGCTTGTCAGTTTTGATGTGGTTTCCTTGTTCACCAAGGTGCCTGTGCCTGACACCATCGCAATCATTGAAGACTTGGCTCATCAAGGACTGAATGCTGGGGTACCCCCCCCTGGTGAGACACTGCTTAACCAATACATACTTCACCTGGAATGGAACCTTCTACAAGCAAATTGAGGGCACCCCAATGGGCTCCCCCTTATCTCCGGTTGTAGCCAACATCTTCATGGAGAAATTTGAGACGGACGCCATCCAGACTGCCACTCTACGCCCGACCTTATGGAAGAGGTACGTAGACGACACTTTTGTCATCTGGCCACATGGCCGGCCTGCTCTAGACCAATTTCTCGACCATATCAATTCCATACACCCAGCCATCAGATTCACCATGGAAGTCGAAAATGATGGCAAGCTACCCTTTTTGGATGTCCTAATCAAAAGGAGACCTGATGGTTCAATGAGCCACTCTGTCTACAGGAAAGCCACCCACACGGATGCTTATCTAAAACCGGATTCCCACCACCATCCATCCCAGAAGAATTCCCTCATCAAGACTCTATATCATAGAGCCCAATGCATCTCCGACCATGAACACATTTCCAGTGAACTCAAACACGTACGCCAAGCTCTTAAGGCTAATGGTTACTCCGACTACACAATCCGCAAAGCCATCACTCCAACCACCAAGAAGGATCCTGTTGAGGAGCCTTTCAAGACCATCACCTTACCCTACATTGCTGGGGTCACAAAAAAGATCTCCAAAATCCTGATTAAACACAAGATCCAGGTCCGATTCAACACAGTACATAAAATCCGTGATCTGGTACCGTCTGTAAAAGATGTGGTTCCAGACATACAGTACCCTGGTGTCTACAAACTAAGTTGCCTCTGTGGTAGCAGTTACATTGGGGAAACCAAACGACATGTCTCGGACCGCATCCGTGAACATAAAGCTGACCTGAAACACTGTAGGACAAACACCTCAGCCGTGGCAGATCACTGTTACAACTCAGTGGGCTCACATGACATTGACTTCTCCAAGACAGAGGTTCTCTGCAAGCCATCTGGCTATCATGAGAGATTCGTACATGAGGCGATCCACATTTACAAACACAGAGACAATTTTAACCGAGAAGATGGATTCTGGCTTAGCAATCACTGGAAGGACGTAATAAACCATTTTGATACACATTAGGGTGGGTAGAATAATACATAGTGTTATATTAAAAATGTATAAGGTATAGGGTGGTTTATAGCAATACAGTATGTAATTTAATGTTGGTTTTGCCTATGGAAGTATATAGTACGGTATAGACGCGTGTGATGTAAGAGAATAAAGTTTAGATGGAAGCATATTATATAATTTTTTACAACGTAGAATTTTTCATGTATTACTTACTGTTAGTAACTCAGCTTATTGTAGAGTATAGTAAGTTTACTGATGATGCTATGTAGTTTATACTTTAGTTTGTCATGCAGTTTATACTGTAGTTTTTTACGTGGTTGTTTAGTAACTACAGCTACATACTATTAACATTCCTTTCCTTTGTTAATGCTCCCCCCCTTCCCCCCCCCCCCTTTGATGCTGCTAATCCTGCATAATGCACGGGCATAGTATTGATTTGGGAACCCCCCCCGCCCACCTCCTACGCATTTTCCATATGCTGAATTCCTCTTGATATGCAAATTATTTTGTTTAGGCGCTCTTCTTCCCACCTCCCCCCCCTCTAACCCAGCTTAAATATACGCTCCAAGCTTGGGGTGTTTCATTCTTCGCCTGAGGATGGCTGCTTGCGTTGTGGCCGAAACGTCGTGAGAATTGTTTTATTATGTTTTATTTTTATTATTTTATTACTTCCCTTCTACGTGACTTTACCGAAAGAACCAAGAAGATTTTTCGGTAAAGTCACGTAAAAAAGTAAAATAAAAAATCACGACGTTTCGGAGGCAACACAAGCTTCCGTCTTCAGGTGGTACCGTCACAGCCACGACAGCTGTATCAAGTAAATGAGAGATTGCAGTAGCTACCACTCCGTTTATATAATGGTTGGAGAAGATCGTGGTGCAAGGGGCGCATTATTAATATGGTAAGGTGAGGCTTAAGACTAAGAATAGACTGCATAACAAAGGCTGAGCCTTTGTTGTGGAGAGGTGCGGTTTGTGACTCAACCTGTGGCAGGGATACCACCACTAAACATGGTAAAACTGTAATAGTTGTCTGTCAAATAAGATTGGCAAATAAGTGTAGTTAAATCTTTTTTGCGTGGTTGATAACATCTTTCCAATGATTACTAAGTTTGTACCCATCATCACGGTTGAAATTATGTCTGTGTTTGTATATTTGTATGGCTTCGTGCACAAACCTTTGATGGTAGCCAGGAGGCTTGCAGAGAACCTTGGTCTCGGAAAAGACAATTTCATGAGAGCCCACCGAGTTGTAGCAATGATCGGCAACGGCCGAAGAATCAGTTCTGCCGTGTTTCAGATCTGACTTGTACTCGCGGACACGATCAGCAACATGACGTTTCGTTTCTCCAATGTAGCAATCACCACAAATGCAACTCAATTTGTAGACTCCAGGATACTGTAAGTCAGGAACGACATCCTTCAAAGATGGAATCAAATAACGGATATTATGCACTGTACTGAATCGGACTTGGATCTTATGTTTGTTTAGAATTTTGGAGATCTTTTTGGTCACGCCTGCTATGTATGGCAACGTGATAGTTTTGGTTGGAGTTTCATGTGGCTGTTTCTGTATGGTGGGAGAAACAGCTTGGCGGATAGTGCGGTCAGAGTATCCGTTCATCCTGAGGGCCCGATGTACTTGACTTAATTCACCGGCCAAGTGGTGTTGGTCAGAAATGCCATTGGCTCTGCGGTATAGCGTTTTGATGAGAGAATTCTTTTGAGAGGGATGGTGGTACTTGAAACCGGATTCCCACCACCACCCATCTCTCTGCCCCTTTCTCTACCCCCCTCTCTCTCTCTGCCCCCCTCTCTCTCTATTTAAGGCCTCGACACAGAGGCGTTGTTTCTGTGTGTGTCTCTGTGTGTCTCTGTGTGTCTCTGTGTGTCTCTCTGTCATCTCTCTCTGTGTGTCTATGTGTCATCTCTCTCTCTCTCTGCTTATGTGTCTGTCTATGTGTCTCCGTGTCTCTCTCTCAAATTGAGCAATCTTTGGAAGAACGTTATCAACCAGGTGGGCTGTTGACTGTTATGTTAGCCGACTCTCTGTGTTGTATTGCACTACATTTCTAAGTTTACTAGGTTTTTTTTCTCTTTCATTTGTACCTGATGATGATTGCTTGTGTTGCAATCGAAATGTCGTATGCTATTATTTTATTTATTTATTCTACGTGACTTTACCGAAAGAACCAAAGAGTTTCTTCTAGATTTGAAGCTTTCGTGACTGCAATGATTCATATTCTTAGGTTGTTTCGGTAAAGTCACGTAGGTAAAACATTAAAATTAATGAAAGTAAAATAATATAAAATAAAATAAAATATTTTATTTTATTTTACTTTCATTAATTTTAATGTTTTACCTACGTGACTTTACCGAAAGAGTATCTTGCTTAAGTTTTAATTTCCCTTCACCTGGCTCGCTACTTTGTAACTTGTTTTGTTTTAAATATTCACAGTTTTTTTTCATTTCTTACCAGGCCACGCCCGCTTGAGCTGCTGTACCGCTCTTGTGTTCAGAAACGACCTGCCCACAACAACAATAACAACAAGGTGAGGCTCGTCAACAGCGTGGCGGTGTTCACTCTAGACGCGTGGCGGTGTTCGCTCTAGACGCGTGGCGGTGTTCGCTCTAGACACATGGCGGTGTTCACTCTAGACACGTGGTGGTGTTCACTCTAGACGCGTGGTGGTGTTCACTCTAGACACGTGGCGGTGTTCGCTCTAGACGCGTGGTGGTGTTCACTCTAGATACGTGGCGGTGTTCACTCTAGACGCGTGGCGGTGTTCGCTCTAGACACGGCGGTGTTCGCTCTAGACGCGTGGTGGTGTTCACTCTAGATGCGTGGTGGTGTTCACTCTAGACACGTGGCGGTGTTCGCTCTAGACGCGTGGCGGTGTTCGCTCTAGACGCGTGGCGGTGTTCACTCTAGACGCGTGGTGGTGTTCACTCTAGACACGTGGCGGTGTTCGCTCTAGACGCGAGGTGGTGTTCACTCTAGATACGTGGCGGTGTTCGCTCTAGACGCGTGGCGGTGTTCACTCTAGACGCGTGGTGGTGTTCACTCTAGACACGTGGCGGTGTTCGCTCTAGACGCGTGGTGGTGTTCACTCTAGACGCGTGGCGGTGTTCACTCTAGACGCGTGGTGGTGTTCACTCTAGACACGTGGCGGTGTTCGCTCTAGACGCGTGGTGGTGTTCACTCTAGACGCGTGGCGGTGTTCGCTCTAGACACGGCGGTGTTCGCTCTAGACGCGTGGTGGTGTTCACTCTAGATGCGTGGTGGTGTTCACTCTGGACGCGTGGCGGTGTTCGCTCTAGACGTGTGGCAGTGTTCACTCTAGACGCGTGGCGGTGTTCACTCTAGACACGTGGTGGTGTTCACTCTAGACACGTGGTGGTGTTCACTCTGGACGCGTGGCGGTGTTCACTCTAGACGCGTGGCGGTGTTCACTCTAGATACGTGGCGGTGTTCGCTCTGGACGCGTGGTGGTGTTCACTATAGACACGTGGAGGTGTTCACTATAGACACGTGGAGGTGTTCACTCTGGACGCGTGGAGGTGTTCACTCTGGACACGTGGAGGTGTTCACTATAGACACGTGGCAGTGTTCACTCTAGACGCGTGGCGGTGTTCACTATAGACACGTGGCAGTGTTCACTCTAGACGCGTGGAGGTGTTCACTCTGGACACGTGGAGGTGTTCACTATAGATGCGTGGAGGTGTTCACTCTGGACACGTGGCGGTGTTCACTATAGACGCGTGGAGGTGTTCACTATAGACGCGTGGCGGTGTTCACTATAGACGCGTGGAGGTGTTCACTCTGGACACGTGGAGGTGTTCACTATAGATGCGTGGAGGTGTTCACTCTGGACACGTGGAGGTGTTCACTATAGACACGTGGAGGTGTTCACTATAGACGCGTGGCGGTGTTCACTATAGACGCGTGGAGGTGTTCACTATAGACGCGTGGCGGTGTTCACTCTGGACACGTGGAGGTGTTCACTATAGACGCGTGGCGGTGTTCACTCTGGACACGTGGCGGTGTTCACTATAGACGCGTGGCGGTGTTCACTATAGACACGTGGCGGTGTTCACTATAGACGCGTGGAGGTGTTCACTATAGACACGTGGCGGTGTTCACTATAGACGCGTGGAGGTGTTCACTATAGACACGTGGCGGTGTTCACTATAGACGCGTGGAGGTGTTCACTATAGACGCGTGGCGGTGTTCACTATAGACACGTGGCGGTGTTCACTATAGACGCGTGGAGGTGTTCACTATAGACACGTGGCGGTGTTCACTATAGACGCGTGGAGGTGTTCACTATAGACGCGTGGCGGTGTTCACTATAGACGCGTGGAGGTGATCACTATAGACGCGTGGAGGTGTTCACTATAGACACGTGGAGGTGTTCACTCTAGACGCGTGGCGGTGTTCACTATAGACACGTGGAGGTGTTCACTATAGACACGTGGAGGTGTTCACTATAGACACGTGGCGGTGTTCACTATAGACGCGTGGAGGTGTTCACTATAGACGCGTGGCGGTGTTCACTCTGGACACGTGGAGGTGTTCACTATAGACACGTGGAGGTGTTCACTATAGACACGTGGAGGTGTTCACTATAGACACGTGGCGGTGTTCACTATAGACACGTGGAGGTGTTCACTATAGACACGTGGAGGTGTTCACTATAGACACGTGGAGGTGTTCACTATAGACACGTGGAGGTGTTCACTATAGACACGTGGAGGTGTTCGCTATAGACACGTGGAGGTGTTCACTATAGACGCGTGGCGGTGTTCACTATAGACGTGTGGAGGGGAAACCCGGGGATCGGGAAGGAAATCCACGCGACCACGGGGAGAGAGAGAGAGACACGTAAACTACAAATATACAGCAGGCGTCAGGGTCGGGATCGAACCCACGACTTCCTGTATGCCAGGACAGGTAGTTAACATCTCACCACAGAGAGACACGCAGCCTCGGCTGTGTTGGTTGATCCTCAATGAATTACTTGGTGGAGTGAGGAAGCATTAATACTGAGCAGGTGAAGGTGGCCAGGCGTGGGTCTGGATACACCACCACCTGTGAACCATGCTGCCAGTGTGTGAGAGTGGTGGAGCCAGTGGGGGTGGGGTGGCACGTGCCCCCCCAACGATCCGATAGAAATCCGTAATTTCGATAGGATCATTGGGGTTTATTAGTAACTAGCTTCACTACCTGGCTTTGCCCGGGACTTGGATTTTTGTCTTGGATTAATTTAATATTCCCTCATAATTCAATGAAAAACCCTGAAAAAATTGATGCTTGCAAGAAGGAAGCCGAAACACTTCAATTTACCTAAATCGGATGTTTTCACTCAAGGAAATTCAACCTGAACCCACTGCTACGTCAGGTCGATTTTTGCCACTCGGGAAGGGAATGACGCGGCGCTCGCTTAGACATTCCAGACAGCATAAGCTGTGAAAATTTCATGACGCCAGAGCTCAGCGTTGGAGAGTTTTTGCTGCTGCACACAAACAAACAGGTGTAAGTTCTGCTTTATATTTAAGATGGCAGTTGTACCCGTTCTTCACACGGATTAGGATTGAAACTCCGAGAAGCCAATGACTTAATCGGCCAGGAGCGAAGCGCCACCTAAAATCTCCCGGCACGCTGTGAACAGCTGTAGAAGTACGGCGCGCGAAGAGCCATGTGGTAGGGGGGTAAGCATTGCAGAGCGCTTAGCTCAGGTGTGATGCGGGTTGATGCCACATACGTCATGGTCATTCCCCCCCCCCCCCCCCCAAAATACAAAAGTCTATTTTTCTTTCCTGAAGGCATCAACACGTTCAGCGAGCGCGATGACGATCACACGCGTCGAATGAAAAGCAAGGGACAAGTCCTTTCTTACTAACAACTCCTTACTTACTAACAACTCCTGTAATTTTTCATTGCTGGAGGGGTTTCCCCCCCCTACCTGAAAATCCTGGCTCCACCTCTGAGTGTGTGACAGTGTCAAGTTTGTATTTGCAGTAAAGTTTATTAACTCTATTGAGCACAGAGGTTATATCAAAACAGTAGTTTATTTTAGTTTTCCTCTGGAACTCTTTGTAAGAATGGAGTCAGGAAGTGATCACAGCTCACACGTGCAGCAGCTGAAGTCGGAACTGCTCATCCCAGCAATCAAGGACATCTGTGCCTGGCTTCACACCTCTAAGTTGCGATTGAACATTAATTTATGCATTTGTGCATGACACAAATAGTTTTATTTTCAACACCCTTTGCTATGTCAACTGAATTTAGCTTTCATAAACATTCATTTTGAAGCCAAACAGCTGAAATTGTGTGCTGAGTTTTGGGTTAACGTTCATTTTGAAGATACGAGGGCTTCCAGGCAGGTTTATGACCATTTGCCCTCTCATTGTGTGCCATAAGAGCCCGTGTGATGAATTTGGGACACTTTTTTTTAACTATATCATAAATATATGATAAACTATAGACGTGTAAGTCACGTGTGACTGTGTATATGCATTCCTCTGTGCCTCGATACTGATGTGTAGATGGTGTGGATATTCTTTGTTTCTGTCTGCAGCTGTCGCTGCCTCTGCAGAAGTGGTCTGATGGAGCAAAGGCACTCGGCGCGGCTCGGTGCAAAAGGCAACAATGCGACCGGTGTGCATACAGCACGGATTGTCCTGCACATTTGACACGGCACTAGAGAACTCACACAGGAGAGAAACCCTTCAAGTGCAGTGTGTGTGGGAGGGCGTTTGCACGTCCAGCTAATCTTGTAACACACAAGAGAACACACACGGGAGAGAAACCCTTCAAGTGCAGTGTGTGTGGGGAGGGCGTTTGCATTTTCATCTGCTCTTGTAACACACCAGAGAATACACATGGGAGAGAAACCCTTCAAGTGCAGTGTGTGTGGGAAAACGTTTGCACTTTTAACTCATCTTGTAGCACACCAGAGAACACACACGGGAGAAAAACCCTTCAAGTGCAGTGTGTGTGGGAAGGCGTTTGCACAGTCATCTGCTCTTGTAAAACACAAGAGAACACACACGGGAGAGAAACCCTTCAAGTGCAGTGTGTGTGGGAAGGCGTTTGCACGGTCATCTGCTCTTGTAACACACAAGAGAACACACACGGGAGAGAAACCCTTCAAGTGCAGTGTGTGTGGGAAGGCATTTTCAGATTTATCTACTCTTGTAAAACACCAGAGAACACACACGGGAGAAAAACCCTTCAAGTGCAGTGTGTGTGGGAAGGCGTTTTCACAATTTTCTCTTGTAAGACACCAGAGAACACACACGGGAGAGAAACCCTTCAAGTGCAGTGTGTGTGGGAATGCGTTTTCAGATTCATCTACTCTTGTCAGACACCAGAGAACACACACGGGAGAGAAACCCTTCAAGTGCAGTGTGTGTGGGAAGGCGTTTTCAGATTCATCTACTCTTGTAACACACAAGAGAACACACACGGGAGAGAAACCCTTCAAGTGCGGTGTGTGTGAGAAGGCGTTTACACTTTCAACAAATCTTCAAAGACACCAGAGATCACGCAAGCATCAGAAGATCCACCCGGAATGGAGTCTGAAATCAGCTTGTGAAAGTCAAAGTGCTGCAATGAGCCCATCCCTCATCAAACAAGAACCGGAAGAAAATCCCAGCTTGGACGCTTTTAAAGGTATTGAGGTGAAATATGAAGAAGTGATGGTGAAATGTGAAGAAGTGATGCTGAAGAGCCAAGAAGTGAAGGTAAAATTTGAAGATGAAGATTCAACTCCAAAATGGGACCTTCGCATCGATGGAGGCAACGTGAAGCAGGAGGAGAATTCTGACTGTGAGGCAGAGCGAGGCAACTCCCAGCAGTTTGTGGAAGTGGAGGTGTGGGTGGACTTCCTCCGAGACAATACAAAGTCAAGTGGAGACCCGGTAGATGTGTAAGCCAGTGACGATGTCGCTCCAATAGATGCACCTTTGTCACAGGCCTTTAATGACAAGAATGTGAAATTGAACACTCAATTGCTAGGTTCAACCTGCAGGGTAAGAGCGGCCAGTCTTTGTGGACCTGTGTGTTGGGTAGATCTCTAACCAGGAGCGAGAGCCAATAAGCTCCCAAGCAATCACTATGTTATCATAATTGCATTTATATTGTGCTTGCTTAATTGCCTCGGCAATTCGTAGTTTTGTATCGTATCTCGTCTCAAACACTTGAAGAGCATCCCCAAGTAGCAGCTGCCCCTGTGTGGCACAAGGTGGTGGCCCTTTACCGGCCTGCATGTAGACAAGAGCCTGTCAGTAGGGGGCGATGGTTGATGTGGCATCTCAGTTGTGGAGTTTGTAGGTAATGTTTAGAATTTGCTACATTTTTACCCAGATGCCAGCATGCAATGGCCGACTCGTTTTGAATGGTGCATTAGTATGTTGTACATACACTGTTAAGCAGACGGTGCGTATTTTTTTAAATTAGCTTCTAGTTAATAGGATGTAACCTAATGCAGTATATTTCAGTGGAGTAATTCAATTTTGTTCATATGCCTGTCAATAATTTACAATGAATACTTGTCTGATGGTGTGCGTACGTGTACCATTTTGTCTGTAAGGGTCAAACATTGAATAAGTCATGTTAGGACACAGTGTGTGTTTTGGAAGTAACCTGTACAGATAACTCAGGTGAGACTCATTGTTCTGGTGATATAGGTCAAAGGGTATTTTTGTGTTTTCAGGAAGCATCTCCCTCTGGAGCAACTCATTGTCTTTGAAATAGGGAGCACACTCGGATCATTCATCTGTTACAAGGCATACCACTCAAAAGTTACACGTAGAGGAGATACATTCTCAACAACACGAATTATAATTTTGTATTACGTGTTGACGTAGATTTTGTCGAATTAGGACGAGAAATGGCCCTTGCCGATTAACGTCTGGATGTTGACAACCATGGGGTGAAGCAAGCCTGACCGCCTGCGGTGCCCCCTCACAACCATTTACGGCCTTGGGCCAGGAAAGTCACGAAAAAATTGCACACGAACGACGCACCCGATGCTCCGTTTTGAAGTTTTAAAATGAGACAACTTTGAATCGTATATTGTTTTGAATTTGATAATTGTGTAATGTGAGGCTATATCGGGGTCGCTGACGGATCACAACGCGTCACGATGATTGGCTCTGCCGGTCCTGGTCCATAGCCAATGGGGGGAAGTCTAGGGGCGTGGCCCTGACGTCATGGGAAGGTGACAGCTGCAAGTAGAGGATTGGTTCTGCTGGCTTTGGCCACAGCCAATGGGGAGACGAGTCAGGGGCGTGGTCCTGGGAGCCTACTAGGGAGTCTGGAAGATTCCATGGAGGCTAACCAGGATTGGTGGAAAGGTACCACGTGACCCGGGTATTAAATAGGGGTGGAGACGAACGACACGTGGTCAGAACGGGAACGAACGGAGGAGGGGGCCACGCAGGAGCGGGGCCCCCTCCTCCGTTCCTCTCACGCTGCCTGTCAGCAGTGTGAAGGAGAGCTGTAATACAAGTTGAATAAAAGACCGGATTCCAGAAGTCGCCTCAATGACATTTATTACACGTGTATGATATTGTACAGTACGTGTATGATATTGTACAGTACATTATGGTGTTGTACAGCACATGTATAACCAATTCTGAGTTTAAGAACCTCTAAATAGCATTGATACTTATCACAATCTTTTAACAGCGTTTAACAAACAAATATTTAAACTTAACTTCCAATTTGTTTGTTATTGATCTTGCCTCTGAGGAGTGGATGAGTTATTGGGAGACACCACGCTACCACCGCTTCTCTGTCACGTCACTTTAATCTCCAAGTGCCTTAGAGCACGCTTGGCTTGGCCGTCGATATATTTCGATTTAAAGCTTTCGTGACCGCAGGGATTCATATTCTTGGTTCTTTCGATAAAGTTACGTAGAAGGGAAATAATAAAAATAATCAAAAATAAAAGCAATGAAATAAAATTCTCTATTTTATTACGTTTAATTTTTTTAATAAAAGAAAATTATCTATTTTATTACGTTTCAATTTTTTTTATAAAATTCTCTACTTTATTACGTTTTATTATTTCCCTTTTACGTGACTTTACCGAAAGAACGAAGAATATTAGCCGTCTACGTCACCGGCATTCTTCACCGTGAGTAACGGGCACGAACGTGCCGCACTATTGATTAGAAACGGCAAAGAGTTCAAGTGCATGTGCTGACAGAATGGCAATCACTGGCTGAGGGTGGCTGTTGCAGGATTGGCTCCTGTTGGCACGCAAGTGGGCGCTGCGTGTCACTTTGTTTGCACCCTCAAAGTCCCTTCGCGAAATCGCCTCGGCAACGATGCGTCGACCGACTTGGATTCTTAAGCTCGCCAACGCGCCCATCGAATCGCGCGTAAGACTCGGAGCTTATCCCATTCGTTTACGCTGCACGAGGCAGCTTCACGAGCCCTCTGCAGCCGTCGGAGACTGCTGCTGCATCCACCACAATGTGAAGGGGAAAAAGCGATTTTTTTTTTTAAAATAGCAATGCAGAGAGATGCAAACAATCCATTGGGGTGAGAGGGATGAATCTTCACTCTGCCGCCTTTCACCACCCGCCGACTCATTCCTGCAGTCGGCACTGAACCGTCTGCAGGAGAATGCCAGCTCAAATCACCCCAAGTGAAGACAACAATAACATAATCGCGACGGGCGTCTGTCCGACGGAGACTAACTTGACGGGAACAGGCGGTATGAAAAGGACGTCACTTTGCACGTACAGCAAAACAAAACACACTGCTACGATGCATCCCGAGTTACCGCCAGCAAACAACAGGTGCAGGCACAGATGGCAGAGCACTCCCCACTCCCCATGGGTAGTAACACCACCGCACACACCACCTGCCGCCCCTCCGTGCCATTCACCAATGGACAAAGCGTACCCAGAAACGGCACCTGCTGGAGGCCTCTCCCCCCGTACGCGCGCGTGTCTCCGCCCCGTGTTCCGTGCTAGCGATGCCACACGCTGCAACAAGCACGACGTCGGTACCATCGGGGGGGAGGGGGGCAGTCACAGCCTCCGTCTCTTTGTCAGCGAGTCTCGCTGCGTGCGCTGACGGTGCTCCAGTTGCGCCAACTGCCTCTGCAGCGCCACAATCTCCTGCTCCTTGCTCTCTCGAAGGTGCCGCAGCTTCTGTGGCGGGACAACAAGCGGGACGGGAGAGGGGGGTACACTCTTAGGTTTCTTCGGCAAAGTCACGTGGGTAAATTTTTTTATAATAATAAAGTAAAATACTAATAAATAAAAAAAAACTCAATTAAATCACGACGTTTCGGAGGCAACACAAGTCTCCGTCTTCAGGTGGGACCGTCACAGCCACATTTACTGTATCAAGTGAAGAGAAATCCAAGAGACGAGATCTTAAATACTGGTTCAGGGGAGGAGGGAGGAGCTTCTCTAAATGTGGCAGTCAGGGACAGGGGGGGGGCGGGGCTACAAGGGGAAGGTGGGCGCAATCGGCATGGACTTTCAAAAGTCAAAATTCTCACAGGGCGTATATAGAGCTCATGCTCAACACCATAGGTCCCCCTAGTTCCCTCTCGTAAACAAGCGAGCGATTACTTTGACTGTGTGCGATGAAAAATCACTCGGGTGCTCTGACCAAACGATGCACAAATGGAGTCATCTTGGTTCTTTCGGTAAAGTCACATAGAAGGGAAGTAATACAATAATAAAAACAAAACATAATAAAATAATAATATAATAATATCATAAAATAATATGATAGTAAATTAATAATAATATAATAAAATTAACTAATATAATAATATGATATAATAATATAATATAACAAATGGAGCTTTCCTAGAAGTAAAGCGTAGTAGCCCCGGCAAGAGCACCTCTCTGAAGATGTCGTGGTCGGAGGCTCCGCTGCCACCCTGCTTGCCGAGCAGAGCGGCCCTTTGCAGCTTCGCGATCTTCATGTCGTTCTGCCACAGGGGAGAGAGAGCGCACGGCAGGGCGAGGACGGGACATCCACACGTGGCGATGATGCATCGGCAACAACAAATATCGGCGAGTTTGTCAACAAACGCCGTGTCCTTAAAAGGAAAAAGTAAACGGGTGATGTTTTGGGAAATGGCCCTTCTTCGCAGAAGCATTTGAGAAGCCGAAGAGGTAGTAGAGTGGCCCGATTACCGACGACTGCAAAGCCTAAACAGCGACCCCGGATCATTGCATGCGTGGAGTACAAGGCAGTGTGCGTGGAGTACAAGGCAGTGTGCGTGGAGTACAAGGCGGTGTGCGTGGAGTACAAGGCAGTGTGCGTGGAGTACAAGGCAGTGTGCGTGGAGTACAAGGCGGTGTGCGTGGAGTACAAGGCGGTGTGCGTGGAGTACAAGGCGGTGTGCGTGGAGTACAAGGCAGTGTGCGTGGAGTACAAGGCAGTGTGCGTGGAGTACAAGGCGGTGTGCGTGGAGTACAAGGCGGTGTGCGTGGAGTACAAGGCGGTGTGCGTGGAGTACAAGGCGGTGTGCGTGGAGTACAAGGCGGTGTGCGTGGAGTACAAGGCGGTGTGCGTGGAGTACAAGGCGGTGTGCGTGGAGTACAAGGCGGTGTGCGTGGAGTACAAGGCAGTGTGCGTGGAGTACAAGGCAGTGTGCGTGGAGTACAAGGCGGTGTGCGTGGAGTACAAGGCGGTGTGCGTGGAGTACAAGGCAGTGTGCGTGGAGTACAAGGCAGTGTGCGTGGAGTACAAGGCGGTGTGCGTGGAGTACAAGGCAGTGTGCGTGGAGTACAAGGCGGTGTGCGTGGAGTACAAGGCGGTGTGCGTGGAGTACAAGGCGGTGTGCGTGGAGTACAAGGCGGTGTGCGTGGAGTACAAGGCGGTGTGCGTGGAGTACAAGGCGGTGTGCGTGGAGTACAAGGCGGTGTGCGTGGAGTACAAGGCGGTGTGCGTGGAGTACAAGGCAGTGTGCGTGGAGTACAAGGCGGTGTGCGTGGAGTACAAGGCAGTGTGCGTGGAGTACAAGGCAGTGTGCGTGGAGTACAAGGCGGTGTGCGTGGAGTACAAGGCGGTGTGCGTGGAGTACAAGGCAGTGTGCGTGGAGTACAAGGCAGTGTGCGTGGAGTACAAGGCAGTGTGCGTGGAGTACAAGGCGGTGTGCGTGGAGTACAAGGCGGTGTGCGTGGAGTACAAGGCGGTGTGCGTGGAGTACAAGGCGGTGTGCGTGGAGTACAAGGCGGTGTGCGTGGAGTACAAGGCGGTGTGCGTGGAGTACAAGGCGGTGTGCGTGGAGTACAAGGCGGTGTGCGTGGAGTACAAGGCGGTGTGCGTGGAGTACAAGGCAGTGTGCGTGGAGTACAAGGCGGTGTGCATGGAGTACAAGGCGGTGTGCGTGGAGTACAAGGCGGTGTGCGTGGAGTACAAGGCGGTGTGCGTGGAGTACAAGGCGGTGTGCGTGGAGTACAAGGCGGTGTGCGTGGAGTACAAGGCGGTGTGCGTGGAGTACAAGGCGGTGTGCGTGGAGTACAAGGCGGTGTGCGTGGAGTACAAGGCGGTGTGCGTGGAGTACAAGGCACGTTCCTGCTCGGACGGCACGAACCTGTTTTCTTTAATGACGTTTTGAATTTCTGTATGGCGTCGATTACATTTGTAATCAAACATTCTACGCGTACTCTTTCGAGAGTCTTGTAAACGAAACAACCTTCCTTTACACTTCAGGTTTTGTATGTATAGTGACACAATTCACATCCGTAGTGATGCGGGCGGGGGGGGGGGGGGTTCTAATGGTGGATACAGTTATCCACGGTAAATCGCCGCCTGTCCTCTGCACGGTAATTTCTTTTCAATTTAAAGCTTCTTTCGTGACTGCAGGGATTCATCTTCTTGGTTCTTTCGGTAAAGTCACGTAGAATGGAAATAATAAAATAATAACATTCAGACTCTGTCTTCTCGACAGACCTGTTCTCCACCTGAGGACGGCTGCTTGCGTTGGTGGCCGAAACGTCGTGAGAATTATTTTATTATGTTTTATTTGTATTATTTTATTACTTCCATTCTACGTGATGACTTTACCTAAAGAACCAAGAAGGTAACGTCTTTGTGAATGAACGCAAACAGGAAGCGCAGTGCGGGGTGTGCCCTACCTCCACTTGAAGCGCGAAAAGCTCTGCCCGCTGCTGTTTCTCAACGTCGCTCAGCCGCCTTGCGAGCGTCTCCACCTCCTGCCGCCGCTGACTGGTGACCTCCTGCAGCCGCCCCGCCTCCTCCGCCACTGAACGGCGAGCACACGCACAGAGCCTCCGCTCACACGCTCGCCGACACCGCGGCTTCTCGGTGTGTCCGCGTGTCGGGTGAAGGGTACCCACATCCTGGCCACCCTCCCCCAACAACTGGCGTCGGTGCACAGACGCCTGACTGAGTGTGTCACACACTCCAGGAGTGTACTAACGCTCGCTTGGCATGACCAGGCAATGACAAAACTGAGCAATCACAAAGTGTCTTCTTGGTTCTTTCGGTAAAGTCATGGGTAAAGGGTACCCCCCCCATCTACGTGACTTTACCGAAAGAACCAAGAAGATGAATCCCTGCAGTCACGAAAGCTTTAAATCGAAATCACAAAGTGATTTCGTTGCTCTGCGCTGCCACTAGGGTCGGCAACCAAAATAACAGGAGCCATCTATTTCGAATTGGGTAAAAACCTCAAGACAGCAAAAGCTTGGATTGCGAGTAACTTGGTCTGCGAGTGTTTTGCAAGACGAGCAAAATTTATAACTAAATATTAATTTGATAAACGAGCGAGAGGTCTTGCAATACGAGTAGTACGTGTAGTATACGCTTTGTCTGCCGAGCGTCACGTGATTACAACTGATATACGAGTAACACGTCTCCGGAACGAATTATGCTCGCAATCAAAGGTTTTATTGTATTTCAAAAGCCGCGATGTGGTCTTTAGAAGAGCCGCATGCGGCTCCACAACTGTAGGTTGCCGGCCCCTTACACTCAGGGCCGGATTAAGATTGTGTAGGCCCCTGGGATGCAGGTACTGTATTTTCAAAAGGAAAACAAAAGTTGAAGAAAATTTGAAGTTATTTTTACAACATTGGAACCTCCTTTGCCAGTAGCAAAATATGATGTTTTTTTTAACCCTTTTATCTGGCAACAAAACTGACACCTTTTTTTTCCAAAGAAAGCTGTCTCGGGTGTGGACCAATCAATTTCAAGGACAGTGCATACATTATAATCAGAGTTGTGTTTCTTTTTGTTTGCATTCCGACCGCAGGTATTGTGGTCAATGCAAACATGACTCCTTGTAAAAAAAAGGTGTCAGTTTTGTTGCCAGGTAAAAGGGTAAAAAAAAAACAATTATTATTTTTACAAGGCTAACGGCAAATAAAATTCAGCATTCACAAATCAAATAACATTTCAACTTCATCTCTGGAGGCGTTCCAGCTGGCGGAGGTCACCTGGGCTCCAGCCCCTAAAAGCCCCACGTGGTGCCTTCAAGTTCAAGTTGATGTACTAGATATAGCCCTGTGAGCCATTCGGCTCTTGAATCGGGTGCAACCGTGTTGTATTCTAGCCTTCTTCCATCATTGATATATAATGAATGAAAACACACCAAAGCGCAGCAAACTGCAAAACACCAGGTGTTGTAGTAATGAACGGGAGGAGGGCTAAGATGGCAGAATTACAACCTTGCTTCAGGGATAGATAAGGCCTGATGAACGGGCATGTCACCTGCAAGGGCAGAGACAGTGGGAGTCAGCCAGATATGGTTAAGGCAGGGGGCCCAACCATCCATGACCTCAGCACATGGGCGAATAATGGAGCAGTGTCGACTCAAGTCATGACTCGAAGCAGAGGCGCCTTTGTCTGGATCACGGCCACAGAAGGCCGGGGGGGTCATCACTGATTGGGTGTCAGGGATTTCGAGCTAATTGGAACACGTGCACACAGAGAGGAGAAACACGCCTTGTTCTCTGCAGCTGAAAGAGCCAAGATAAACTCAGCTCAAGGTTGTGTACACAGGAGAGGGGGCTGATTAACAACCACTGCACGTCTGAACGTGAGGGGGCCTTGTCCTGGAATTAATCACCCTCCCAGGACAGAAGGTTGGATGACCACAGTGAGACGAGAATAAGGGTGTTGTGCCTCTCTCAAGGCTGCAGGCTCAGCTGAATAACAAGGCTGCGGAGGTCACCAAAAGTTCGTGTTCGCCTAGTTAAGTCGAAAAGCTCAATTATTCGGTATTGCTATTAAAGTAACGTTAAAGTCGGAATTTAACAACAGGATAGGCTAAAGTTATCGATATTCACACCCACTCCAATTAAACCAGGCCACAAGTTACGCCTACTGAACCATCACCATCATTAAGTCAATATGAAATGTTATTTCCATACTTTAATATACAACTCGACCCGAAGCATATGACAATCAGAACCTTCCTAAGTCAAAATTGAATCGCACCCAGACAGGAGCGAATAGTCGATATAAGGTTGAAGAGGGAAGGAAATTAAGAGCACGGCGAACTGCAAACGTAAGCAAAAAAGCCGGGAACAACACACCAAGCCCAGCAACAGCTAGTCGGGCTTCGACAGGCCATAAAAGTAGGAATGATAACTCCCGGGGTCAGGGGACATCAGAAAAAGCAAGCAGACAAAAACCAGAACTGACTCCAAGGTTCAACCGCCCTCACCTACAAGGAGTGACGGAAATTAATGAGGCCTTGAGTTAACGGCGTCAGCTGGACAGCAACAACACCGGCGAGCAGAGACAGAGTGAGGCAAAGACTGCCAGGCTATGAAATACAACTTCATGTCAGTAAAGCCCTGACCAAGTTAAGTTAAAAACATCACAATACATAATATCGTACATAACATCAATGTTAACGCTATTCACCGTCAACTATATTCCGCTTATATAACCATGCAGACACCAAGGAATACGAATTCCTAGGATCAAGAAACTTACCCCTTACCCTAAGATATCGGAAATAAATTAATAATAATAAGCCTATGCATGAAAGACAAAAGTAAAACTTATGAAAAGCCAGGATAGCGGGATAAATCACCACTAGGTCGAAATAAAATACATAATAAAAGAGCGATGTTAAACCCAGGGTCGGAGAGAAAGGGAGATCCCGGCCGTCTTTGTATCCCCGCAGCGCGGGATATGAGTGTGTATACGCTCGGGGAAACCTCCACTTGAGTCAAGCACCACGATGGGAAATGACAGACCTTAGGTTAAATAGAATCATAACTGGGAAATGGTAAGGGACAAATGTTAAAACTTTTAATCATTTCTTCATGCGTCAGCGAGGGTCGGGGGGAGTGTGCCCCTCCCTCCAGGTGGTGCAACACGGACAGAGACGCCTGTGAGACGATTTGTAACGTCTGTGTTTTGGTTCATGAAGAAGGCCAAACAAGAGATAATATCGCACCCAGACAGAGAGACGACCTCGAGGCAATTTGTAACACCTGATTGTTTGCTCGTGGATTTTATGGAGGGAATATGACCACGGAAAATACCGTGGGTGATGCACACAAGGACACACGGACGTACGGACACACACATGAACACACCTACACACGGACAGATCCTGACACAGTAAATCAAAAGGAAACCCCGCCTTGTGGGCAGGGTCCAAAGGGATTTTTCGGCATAAAAGAAAGGACTCTGAGCATTGGAAACCAGTTCGACCAGGAGAGTCAACTCACCACGAGTGCGACCAACGGGTCGACTCAGGAGCGAGCTCGACCGGGAGGGTCGGCTCGACTCATCTTGAGTTCGACCAGAAGGGTCGACTCATCAGGAGTTGACCGAGCGGGTCGACTCAAGGGCGAGCTGCGACCAAGGGTCGGCTCGACTCTTCAGCTTCTGGGACTCAGCCGAGTTCAGCCGGCTCTCGGGGCTCGACTCAAGCGGCTCCCCATCTCCTCTGCAGGCGGGCAAGACCCGCTTGACAGCTCAACCTCTGCCGAGTCGGTTTCCCTGCTGCCGCGAGAATCGCGGTTTGGCGACGACGCTGCGAGCGAGCTGTGGGCGCCACCTACCGACCGGGTTCCGAATTACGACAGCGTATCGACGGACATCCAAACCAAATTCCCCACGGCGACAGAGGAGCGACTAATACGTATGACGCGCACCGTCCCCTCACCACACGACCACCAGGCGTCTGTTTGACATAAAGAACCGACTCCGAACACTGACTATTGAAGACAACTCTTACCACTCAAAAACACTCGAACCCATAAGCCATCCGTGGCTGTGAAGAAACACTCGAGACCGAGTGATGGTCATCCGTCGTTTATAAGAGTATTCGTAATTTTTATCTTTAATATTTAGTGGGCTGTACTCTTAATCGCATAAATTCCCAACAGATCCATCAATACGAATTGATTCTTGGCACCTCCTTCCGCCGAGCAACGCTCACGTGGGGAGTGGTGGCCCACCAGATCCTTATCAGGTGATCTGGTCCCCAATTAGTAAATTTGATATAAGATAACGATCTTCGGAAAAGGAGCATCGTCGCCGGCCCTTACTCCGAGCCATTCTGTTGTCAGATAACCTGCCGATGTATCTGTTGAGATTGGTGCCTTTAAGAATAATAACTGTCTTGATTGTGTTTTTATCGCCGTATAATCTTTCAAGTATCTTTCATTCATTAACGTTAAGGTTTTCTTAGCATAGTATTTGCATGTTTTAACGACTCTCTCTCACTAACAACCATCGCGTTACGCGGGATCCATGTGCCGTTGTCAAGTGAAATCAGACAATCATTGATGATACTGTATTGATGCCGTGTTGACGTTCCGGGATTGAGAGTTCGCATACTATATCATAGTTGAGGTTGAATTAGTAATAAATTGATTAATACAGAAGTGGTTGTGTGATTCTTTCCTGAAGTCTATGCATAAGATCTGCTTCTGCGTTGAGATCTGAACTTGGTGACCTTAATAAACACACTAACACATACTCAGTAAATGTTAAAGCGATAACGGGGTGAACCGGGGACCTAAAGATAAGCGAGAATGAGACGAACCTAGACAACGATGCCGAGTTAATCTAAGTTAATCTTGTATACTTACACCACACCTGCATAACTGCATACGATTAATTGCCGTATTCCGATCGATAACCCACCCTCGTCACCGAGGCGGGGTCTGGTTATCATAACGACTTGCATTATCATAATTACACCCACTCGCATAATTACTACAATTACCTCTCGAATTGGCATAATTAAATGTGCATAATTACATAAAATTAACATATTTCCGGATAATTACACATTTGGCCAAATTTCATTTGATTACTATTATTTTCACTGAATATTCATAACCCACATATACGACATAATAATTTCACCCACGCACGCATACAACATAACAAAATTTTCATAACCAACATATACAACAACCGCAACAAACAAAAAACAAAAACATGAACAAGAAAACATCTTAAAGTGAATATGTGACTAAGTGCAAACAGAAAATCCAAGAAAAGACAGCAAAATATTGCAGAAAAAAAACACCGTACACCAACGCTGTGTGCAAAAATCCCAGTGGGATGCAAGTCAAACAACAACAACAACCACAAGACAACTTAGATTAAGGCCATCAGTCTAACTCTGTACTACAACAAACAAACAACAACAACCACCACAAGACAACTTAGATTAAGGCCATCAGTCTAACTCTGTACTACAACAAACAAACAACAACAACAACCACAAGACAACTTAGATTAAGGCCATCAGTCTAACTCTGTACTACAACAAACAAACATGGCTAAACCACTGCACTTTGTGGACAGGAGCACGAATCGATTTCGACTGGTGGCCAAGGTTCAAGGAAGATGAAGCCCCAAAGAAAATCAACTGCTAAGAGGGGTTTTCCCTTTTTTTCTGGCAACAAAACTGACACCTTTGGCAAGGAGTCATGTTTACATTAACCACGAACCTTGCATTTTTTCGGTAAAGTCATGTAGGTAAAAAATGAAATAAATTATAAGTGAAAACAACTAAATGAAATCACGACGTTTCGGGCGCAACACAAGGGTCCGTTTTCAGGTGGGCACAACGCAGTGAAAGCACAAACGCTGAAGTGTGTCTCAGAGAGAGTTATATAGTTGCAGGGGAAGGAGGGGGGGGGCATGGTGAGTGTGGGGGCGGGGTGTGGGCTGGGAGGTAACCTGGAGTTCAAACTGAAGCTTTGTGATGCTTGCAGTCAAAATGCAAACAAAAAACAACACTCTGATAATGTATGCATTGTCCTTGAAACTGATTGGTCCACACCAGAGACAGCTTTTCTTAAAGCCTAGTTTCATATGGTGTTCGACCGGTCAGAGTGTTGTTTTTTGTTTGCATTTGACGGCAAGTATTGTGGTTAATGTAAACATGACTCCTTGCAAAAGGTGTCAGTTTTGTTGCCAGAAAAAACCCTATTAGTATATTTTGGTACTGGCAAAGGAGGCCTCATGATGAAAATCAACTGCTTTCTACTAACTATATATAGCCATACTGTGCCCCAAGCTGCGTGATAACAGTTTGAAACTTCGCTCATGAGAAGACAACACTTTAAAACTCACGGTCAGTTACTCCAATCACAGCACTCGAATGACGTCACGACGACATTGACTCGTTCAAATGAAAGCCGTGTCAAAGTGATGCCTACAATATCCATCCATTACTGCATTGACAAAGCTATAGGCGAATACCTTCTGAAGTTTGTGACATCAACAAAAAGTCAGCAATTCGTAGTTGACGTGCACGTCGGTAGCATGTACGCCAGGCCAGCGGACCAAGTCACCAGTGGCGCTTGAGGCCACTCGTCTGACATCCCCGTCCGACATGCCCGTCCCACTCGGCCGTGGTTTAGCCAGCAGCCGCTGACGCCCCGGGGCACGGACTCACCCCGGCACTCCGCCTCCTGCTGCACGGCGGCGAGGAGCAGCGAGTGGTTCTCCTGCTCCGCCAGCCGCTCCGTATCCAGCCTCCGCAGCTCCTCATCGTGACGCTGGCGCGACGCGGACGCACAAAACACGGAACAATCAACATCGAGCACTCGTAAGCGGATGCCCCTAATGCCGTGTGAAATGAAGCGAGTTACAGAACAATCAGTGGCGATATCTGTCTGCTTATATGTCTGTCTATATGTCTCTGGTTCTGTGCGTTATCTCTCTCTCAAATTTAGCATTCTCAGGAAGAACGTAATCAACCAGGTAGGGTGTTGACTGTTATGTTATCCGACTCTCTGTTGTATTACATTCCATTTCTAAGTATACTAGATTTGTGTTTCTATTTCATTTATACCTGATTGATAATGATTACTTGTGTTGCAATCGAAACGTCGTATGCTAGTATTTTATTTATTATTTTATCTTTATACGTCACTTTACCGAAAGAACCAAAGAGTAATTCCTGCAGTCACGAAAGCTCCAAATTAAGATTGAATCTAGGACAGTCAACAGGGGGCACTAATATTGAGGGGGGGGGGGAGGGGATACCAATTTGACCCCCTCATTGTGAAACCCCCTAAGAGAGAGACTGTCAGAGCAGACTCGGAGGTCATAAGCTGACCGTGCCACCGCCCACAGAACCAGGCAGAGAGGTGTGTGGTGGTGTCGGTAGTGACCATGGCCACCGTCACTTTCCCCCGAGCGCCTCGCTCCCCAGACACCCCGAGGATCTGCCCCTGAATTGGGGGCACGTGTGGGGGAGGCACTGCTGGTCATTATGGGGGCATGGACCCCCTCCCCCCACCCACCTCTCTCTCTCCCCATAGAATAGGCACTGAAATTAAGCCATCAACCTAGATTGCATAAATGTAAATGTGTCATCTTCTTGGTTCTTTCGGTAAAGTCACGTAGAATGGAAATAATAAAATAATAAAAATAAAACATTATAAAATAATTCTCACTATTATGTTTTAATTTTATTATTTTATTATTTCCATTCTACGTGACTTTACCGAAAGAACCAAGAAGATGAATCCCTGCAGTCACGAAAACTTTAAATCGAAATGTAAATGTGTCATTAAATCCGCCACCACCCGACACGGCCAATTCGTAAGGTTTGTCACGTAAACAGAACGTGCCAATTCGTGACAAGTTCAGAGCACCGGTGTGTTGGAGAGTAAACCCACAACATTCACAATGTGATGGGGGTTTAATGACACATCTACATTTCATCGACTTGCTGCTTCACGACTCCTGCCGCTGAGTAAAGAGACAACTAAATACTGAGAATTATTACATTTCTTTGACATGGCCTGGAAAAAATAAGAATAAAACATGGGCGCGTTTTAAGACATAATGTAAAAACGACTTCTTCCAGACTCAGATTCCCTAAAGGGAATTCCAAACTCTATGGGAACCTCATTTGCCAGTAAAAATATGATAATTGTTTTTTTACCCTTCTATCTGGCAACAAAACTGACACCTTTTTACAAGGGGTCATGTTTGCATAGACCGCAATACCTGCAGTCATGATACAAACAAAAGAACATAACTCTGATAATGTGTGCACTGTCCTTGAAGTTGATTGGTCCACACCCGAGACAGCTTTCCTTAGAGCCTAGTCTCACATGGGTTGGACCAGATGACGCCAAAAGGCGCACAACTCAAAGACAATGCACCATCAGAGTGTGAGAGCTCGGGGTAAGCATCTACACTATGGGAACCTCATTTGCCAGTAAAAATATGATAATTGGTTTTTTACCCTTCTATCTGGCAACAAAACTGTTGCCAGAGTTATGTTCTTTTGTTTGTATTATGACTGCAGGTATTGCGGTCTATGCAAACATGACCCCTTGTAAAAAGGTGTCAGTTTTGTTGCCAGATAGAAGGGTAAAAAACCAATTATCGGGAATTCCAAAATCGAAAAGTTCCGTCTCCATTAGAACAAAATCTGGCCTTTGTAATGATATTGAGTAGTGGGGACCAGTATCAACAGATATCAGTTTTCACAGTGGAATATAAAACCTGAGCAGTTCGGTGAGAATAAACAAGGACGCATCGAGGGAAAAAGTGATGTGGAGGGCCCAGTTGGAAATCTTGCTTCATCTCAGAGATGAAATTGAATGCTCAGTTGATTAACTTAGGATAAAGGCGAAGCGTTCATCAAGCGCGTAGCAATGTGCTGCACTGCTCGGTATCCATTAACGAGTTCAACGTATCCACTAACAGTGCTGGCAGAGCTGACAACCACCTGATTGGTCATAATTTGTGTTGTAGGTTTTTTCTTGACTCCTAGATGACATCCGGAGTTCTCAAATGTAGAGAATTTGTGGTCTCCACAAGGTCAACGATGATCCATCACAATAATCAATCCCATCACAATACATTTCGATTTAAAGCTTCTTTCGTGGCTGCAGGGATTCATCTTCTTGGTTCTTTCGGTAAAGTCACGTAGAAGGGAAATAATACAAATAAAACGACGTTTCAACTGCTATACACAAGCAATTGTCATCAGGTGTGAAAACTACGCCAAGAAAATGTGTGTGGATTTCACACCTGATGATGATTGCTTGTGTTGCAATCGAAACGTCGTGATAATTTTATGGTTTTATTTTATTTATTGTATTATTTCCCTTCTACGTGACTTCACCGAAAGAACCAAGAATACCCATCACAATAAACAATGTTTCCAATTAATTTGTCACAGTGCAACTCCATGGACTGAGCAGTGCTTGGTTCGATTGCTTTGTGACAAAACACCTCCATAGCAGGGCATGCCAGAGTGCACTACCACCACCGCCACCACCGCCACCACCGCCACCACCGCCACCACCGCCACCACCACCACCACCGCCGCCACCACCACCGCCGCCACCACCACCGCCGCCGCCACCACCACCACCGCCGCCACCGCCACCACTGCCACCACCACCACCGCCACCACCACCACGTGTGGATAGGAGGCAACTGATAGCAGCTCAGTCGTAGTTCTGTGATAGCACCTTCAGGAGAACATTCTCAAAAACTACCACTAAAACAGTCGGGTGACGTCACGCCGTTTTCTGTAAGAGTTCTCACGTAATCACCGTCTGCAGTTCGACCAAATGCAGCTCCTTGTGCCTCACTCTCTGCTTCAGGGCGTCATTCTCATCTGCTCACGTCAGACCACATTGAGCCACAGTTGACTCTCCAGCGTCTGATCCCTGCTAACACAGAGCACCACTCGACGTCAACGCAAGTCTACACACTCAATGTGTCAACGCAAGTCTACACACCCAATGTGTCAACGCAAGTCTACACACTCAATGTGTCAACGCAAGTCTACACACTCAATGTGTCAACGCAAGTCTACACGCTCAATGTGTCAACGCAAGTCTACACACTCAATGTGTCAACGCAAGTCTACACACTCAATGTGTCAACGCAAGTCTACACACTCAATGTGTCAACGCAAGTCTACACGCTCAATGTGTCAACGCAAGTCTACACACTCAATGTGTCAACGCAAGTCTACACGCTCAATGTGTCAACGCAAGTCTACACGCTCAATGTGTCAACGCAAGTCTACACGCTCAATGTGTCAACGCAAGTCTACACACTCAATGTGTCAACGCAAGTCTACACACTCAATGTGTCAACACAAGTCTACACACTCAATGTGTCAACGCAAGTCTACACACTCAATGTGTCAACGCAAGTCTACACACTCAATGTGTCAACGCAAGTCTACACACTCAATGTGTCAACGCAAGTCTACACACGCAATGTGTAAACACAAGTCTACACACTCAATGTGTCAACGCAAGTCTACACACTCAATGTGTCAACGCAAGTCTACACACTCAATGTGTCAACACAAGTCTACACACTCAATGTGTCAACGCAAGTCTACACGCTCAATGTGTCAACGCAAGTCTACACACTCAATGTGTCAACGCAAGTCTACACGCTCAATGTGTCAACGCAAATCTACACACTCAATGTGTCAACGCAAGGTCAATCGGTGCCGTGACACTAAAAGTGCATGAGAGAAATGGTTAACATTGTAAAGCGGCTGCGATTACTAAAGCGTAAACGTTTTGCATGCCAACTAGGCCGCTTGGCTCAACTGCCAATGCAGGTAAGGTTAGCGAGGCTACGGACACACATTCAGCTCTAAAGGTGCAATGTAAATGTGACTGTGGGTGACGACATGTGGAACATTGGTGGTCAAACAGGTGCCGCTTAACCGACCTTTAACATCTTTGAAGCAGTGCAGTGACTTCTGCAGGCTGTGCACAACGCCATGCACCGTCGCGCGCTCTGTCACAAACCAAGGGTGTTAAAGATTGCGCAAGCTGCGATTGCAGATGCCAATGTGCGACCATTGTCGAGGTTAGGCCACCAGCTGTGGTACCGTAATCAAAGGACGTAGTAAACTTCTAGATTTGAAGCTTTCGTGACTGCAAGGATTCATACTCTTAGTTCTTTCGGTAAAGTCACCATGTAGGTAAAAAATGAAATTAAAATTAATAAAAATAAAATAATAAAATCACGACGCTTCGGAGGCAACACGAGTCTCCGTCATCAGGTGGGACCGTCAGAGCCAGATTTGCTGCATCAAGTGAGGCATTCTGATAAGTTCCCCACCTCTCCTCCCCCTCAACTTGTATTTAAGAGCTTGCATCTTGAATCCCTGCCTCACTTGATGCAGCAAATCTGGCTGTGACGGTCCTACCTGATGACAGAGACTTGTGTTGCCTCCGAAACGTCGTGATTTTATTATTTTATTTGTATTAATTTCATTTTTTGCCTACATGACTTTACCAAAAGAACTAAGACGTAGTAAACGTGTGGCAGCCAGCGGTGGGCACAACCTAACGTGGAGTATGAGGGCGGGGGGCACCGCTATTCAAGTGCTCAAAGTAAAACTCGGTACACTCGGGATTGTAGGAGGCTTATGGAGGTGAGGAATGAACTGGACAACTGCTTAGAGATCCAGCAGCAGCAGCAGCAAAGGAAGGCGATGGCAGAATGCAGTGGCATCAGTGGCATCAGCGGCACTGGCCGCGATGACTTCTTGAGCTTGAACTGCGGTGGCTCACAAGCCTGAGAAATTGCCTCGTCATGGGGCTTTGCATGAGGGGGGGCAACTGCTGTTCATTAGCATTGCACCATGGCCCTCGTTCGTGGCATCCTGATAGGATCGCCACTGGTCACCGTGAACACGCCTGCACACCTTGAGCATTCCAAACATCGGGAGGCTCAAGTGCTACAGAGTTCTTGACATTCAGAGAGTTCTCGACACGAAAGCTTCTCACTGGATCTCGAACTTTCGATTTCAAGCTTTCGTGACTGCAGGGATCCATCTTCTTGGTTCTTTCAGGTAAAGTCATGTAGAATGGAAATAATAAAATAATAAAAATAAAACATAATAAAATACAATTCTCACGACGTTTCGGCCACAACGCAAGTAGCCGTCCTCAGGAAATGACTGTCTTCTCGACAGACCTGTTCTCCACCTGAGGACGGCTACTTGCGTTGTGGCCAAAACGTCGTGAGAATTAATTATTTTATTATTTCCATTCTACGTGACTTTACCGAAAGAACCAAGAAGATGGATCTCTAACCTTCTTCGTACGTCACCGGATGCGATGATTGTCAGCGAATAGGAGGCACGTAGCGATGCACCGTCACGCACGCGATACATCGATTCCCGAAAGCATTGTTTTGTTCCAATAATGCTTACCCCGAGCTCTCATACTCTGATGGTGCATTGTCTTTGAGTTGTGCGCCTTTTGGCGTCATCTGGTCCAACACCATGTGAGACTAGGCTCTAAGGAAAGCTGTCTCGGGTGTGGACCAATCAACTTCAAGGACAGTGCATACATTATCAAAGTTATGTTTTTTGTTTGCATTATGGCTGCAGGTATTGTGGTCAATGCAAACATGACTCCTTGTAAAACAGGTGTCAGTTTTGTTGCCAGAAGGGTAAAAAACCAATTATCATTGTTTTGTTATTCACGTTAACTATGCACGCCGCCCTCAGACAAAATCACCCAGAATAGGCCCATCTCGTCCGACCTCAGAAGGTCAGCGGGATTCTGGCTGGGTAGTGGATTCAGCATGGCTAGTGGATAGTGGATTCGCGCTGGATGGATGACCACCATGGACACAACACGCTCTGGGATACTTGCAAGGCAGCAGGGCGTAGCGGAGAAACATGTTTTCTCGTAATCTACTTCAATGCCCCCATGTCTATGCCTTCGCCTCCATAAACTGGCCCCGATCAGCATGATGAGGTCACATCAAACAACCCCATGACCTGCATGGAGCGAGGAGACCTTCATCCAGCAGTGGGTTGACAAAAGTGCTGTACTTGTACACATTCTACGAATGTAAATGCTGGACCAAGGCTAACGGAGAAGGTAAGACTGCACAAACGAGATATTGAAATAGCGAGAGACAATATTGAACAAGAGACGTCAAAAACAACAACTTGTCAATCGAATCGTGACAGGTCATGAAATCACTGTGGAGCAGAGGTCGCAACCGGGTACCCGATGCCTGTACCCTACCCGATACCCGGCTACCCGTACCCGGCCGGGTACGGGTAGACCGTGAGTCATTGGTGAGTAACTGTTTGTCACTCATTTCCCAACGTCTTGTCTCTTATTATTTGTTTCTTTCGGTTAAGTCACGCCTAAAGATGAAATAATAAATTAAATAAAATAATAGAATACGACGTTTCGATTGCAACACAAGCAATCATCATCAGGTATAATGAAATAGCGACATAAAATCTAACCAGAAAACTATAGACAGACATATTAGCAGACAGATATCACCAAGATACATAGCGAGAGCAACACAGGTAACAGAGAGGGGTGATCGTCTCTGTGTGGTGGCCTTAAATAGACAGAGGGGGGGGGCGGAGGCAGAGAGAGGGAGGAGGGTTAGAGAAAAAATTAGCATATCAATGAGTGGTCAACAGACGTGGTGCTGCGAATGCGATGGCACGGCAAGCAAGCCTGAAAATCAGGAGAAGGACACACTAAAATTAAATAACCTAGTAAAATATCGAAATGTAATGTAATACAACACAGAGGGTCGGTCAACACACAATTAACGCATTGCCTGGTTGATTACGTATTTCAAAGATTGCTAAGTTAGAATTTAAGTGTGAACAATCTATTATTTAATTTAATTTATTATTTCATCTTTAGACGTGACTTAACCGAAAGAAACAAATAATAATTCCTGCAGTCACGAAAGTTCTAAAATTAAGTCTTGTCTCTTCTCACAATTCAAGTTCCTAGAATCAACCCACCCGCGCCTGCAACATGGCTTCATCCCAGAAGTCGAAATCAGGTACCCGATACCCGTATCCTACCCGTACCCGGCCGGGTACGGGTAGGGTACGGGTACGGCCGGGTACGGGTACCCGTTTGCGACCCTGGTGCGGCCGGGTACGGGTACGGGGGGTAAGGAAGCAAAACCCGTTTGCGACCTCTGCTGTGGAGGTGGTCGGTGGTAGGGGGGTCCTCCCATGCCTAGTGACGAGTGTGACACGTGATGATGATGATGTCGTGATGATGATGATGATGTGAAGATGTTGTGATGGTGGAGCGGCTACGAGCTTGACTGGTGGCACCTTCCCGCAGCTGAGACTCGGTCGCCTGACTCGCTGACAAACGCCACTCGGCCTCTTGCAGTCTCCGCTTCAGAGTCGAGTTCCTGCGCCCTGCCGCACAAACATACTGAGAGAGCAAGCAGCAGCACGCCACGTCACTCGCTGTGGTTGTACGCGATGACAACACGCTGCACATGCTGGGAGCACAAGCTTGCCACACGTCATCGCACGCGGAGAAAGAACACGCTACTTACTCCACTCTTGAGTTCTTTCGGTAAAGTCACATAACTAAATCACGACGTTTCGGAGGCAACACAAGCCTCCGTCATCAGGTGGGACAAGCACAGCAATTGTTTTTGTTTACTGTAGTGGGCATGCCAGTCTAAAGCTTACCCTCAAGACTCATTACACGACGCTGTGTAACGCGGGGTAGGCGACATGGATCTGAGTGATCCAGTAGATTGTGTGCACACACGCTGCTAACACCATCATGCCGATTATAAACATCAACCCCCAACAAGAGGATGACGTCTTAATTTGTAGCTTTCGTGACTGCAGGAATTACTCTTTGGTTCTTTCGGTAAAGTGACGTATGAAGATAAAATAATAAATTAAATACTAGCAGACGTTTCGATCGCAACACAAGCAATCATCATCAGGTATAAAAGAAATAGCAACAAAAATCTAACCAGAAAACTATAGACAGACATACAAGCAGACAGATATCACAGAGATACACAGAGAGAGAGAGAACACGTATCGGTACTGTCTGTTCTCTATGTATCTTGGTGATATCTGTCTGCTTATATGTCTGTCTATAGTTTTCTGGTTAGATTTTTGTTGCTATTTCTTTTATACCTGATGATTGCTTGTGTTGCGATCGAAACGTCTGCTATTATTTAATTTATTATTTTATCTTTATACGTGATTTTACCGAAAGAACCAAAGAGTCAAAGGATGACGCATCGGCACATGGTCTGGTGAATTCGTGACATGCACCGTCATTTTGGTCGTGGCTGAAATAATTTCAGAATCCAATTGGTGGAGATGTCATCATTGCACAGAATTGATCTGGCGTCGTCTGATGTGCATTTTACCATTTGTTTTGTACTGTAACATTGTGGTTCTCACAATCACCTCATGTGAATCGAATTTGTAGCAAATATGTCCCTCACAATACTACATTATACGCAGATTAGCTATTGCACAATATGCTGTACGTAAACTAATGCACAAACTGTAATAGTTTTATTACACAAAGCAACGTTAAAGCCTTACGAATAAACAATATGTAACACCTCGAACACAACAACTTATAAAACACTTTGCAGGCGAACAATTGTGTACGGTTAATTACCGCAAGTGATTTTATGTAATAAAAACACAAAACGTGCATTTCCACGGTACAGTTGTAATTATTTACTTTAAATAATGAACGACGGAATGAATAGTAATCTAAACTTGAAATAACGAGCGACACATTAAATAATAAACTTATTAAATTACAAATAAAAGTTCATTCTCGCCTCTTGCCAAGCCTCGAACTCCTCCAGTAGCCGCGCCATGTTGCCCGCGATTTCAAAAAAGCGAGATTATTTTATCGTTTGAATCAGAATACTCTTTTAATTTCTTCGGTTCGATCAGTTTTCCATTGCGTGCTTTTTGTTTATTATTTTTCGTGCCGTGACTCAGCTACAAATTTGTTTTTTAATCATTAAAATCCACTGCTGGATGAGAACGCATTCAGGAGGCGGAGCTCCACAGCACAACCGCCCATCCCACCCCTCCCTCCAGCCTGGTTTGGATTACATAGTCAGGATGCGCCGCCGTGCCTGAGATTGTCTTTCCCGATTGGCTGAGAGGTCGGGAGAGAGTCGAGTCGCAGCCAATCAGGCGGCGGGATCCGATAGTCCGAGCCAATGCGTGGTGGCAATTCTAAAGAGACCGTTCCAACCGTCACTTCAAACTGGGCTCCCCTTCACAATTCTCTTAAAACTTAAAATGTTTCAAAAAATTTTTATTTTTATTTTGTTTCGACGTTCGGATATTTGTTGTCGTCAAACCATCTAAATGTGTGTGTTAGTGTGTGTCACTGTGTTACACGTGGTGACGTCACCGCCACTTAGTGGCGAATGGCGGTTGTTGTGTCACTGTGTGTTAGTGCGTGTCACTGTGTGTATCATTGTGTGTGTCACTGTGTGTTAGTGTGTGTCACTGTGTGTGTGTTAGTGTGTGTTAGTGTGTGTCACTGTGTTAGTGTGTGTATCATTGTGTGTGTCACTGTGTGTTAGTGTGTGTCGGTCCTGCACAGATGCCATATTTTCTGTCCGTCTGCTACAGCAGAGGTGTAGGGAATTCCAACAAGACCTACATCTCTGCTTCATTGACCTGGTCAAGGCCTATGATACCATCAGTAGGACTGGGCTCTGGGTTGTTCTTCGTGCTTTCGGAGTCCCTGACCCTCTGCTCACGATCATTAAGGACCTTCATGATGGTGAGCGGGCCCGGGCAAAACTACGTGGCCGGGAGTCGGAGCCTTTCCCTGTACACCTTGGGGTGCGACAGGGATCTCCTCTGGCTCCCACATTATTTAACATCTATTTCGACTGCGTAGTTCGTGAAGCCTTCAATAGCTGTACCGGGGGAATTACCATTTGGTACAGATATAATGGGAGGCTGATCGACGCCCAGGTGCGATCAAGGGATGGCTCCCTATTGGTCAACCACGTTATGTATGCCGATGATTTGGTAATAGCTGCTCATTCAGAAGAGGAGTTGGAGACGCTGCTGCTGAGACTGGAGCGTGCCACTAAGAGGTGGGGCCTTACCATCAGCCCCACCAAAACTAAGCACCTGCCTGGGTATTTTGTACCATCGGGCACTCCACCCCCACAACTCCCAATCGGTGATGGGGCAGTTGTGGAGAGAGTGGAGAGTTTCCCATACCTGGGCAGTGTGCTTATGACCGGCTCCAGTTTATCAGCAGAGGTCTCACTCCGAATCAGTCGAGCGGCAATATCTTTTCATCGGTTGCGTAACGCTGTGTGGAAGCTACCTGGCCTGTCGCTCCGCACGAAGCTTCAGGTCTTCTCGGCCACGGTCATTCCCTCCCTTCTCTACGCTTGCGAAACGTGGACCCCCCTAGTGGAGCATCTTCGCCGGTTGGAAACATTTAGGCTGGCCTGCCTACGATCCATCCTGGGTTTAACCAGGCTGGATTGTGTGAGGAGCTCACAAGTCCTTGACAGATCTGGGCAAAGTCCCATCAGTGAGCTCCTCCGGCAGGCAAGGCTGCGTTGGCTGGGTCATGTAGCCCGCATGCCCAGCCACCGCATGCCTAAACAGCTTTTGTTCGGCCGGATCGAGGGGGCTAAACGGGCGCGGCACGGGCTAGAGAAGAGATGGAGTGATGTGGTACAGGAGGACGTGGAGCTGAGTGGACTTGCCGATGACTGGTACCAGCGGTGTCAAGATCGGCCTCTGTGGAGGAGGCTCGTGAAGGACGCTACTGGGCAGTTGGAGGCAGTCGCCCTCCAACAACAACGGAGGGCGGAGGAGCGACGCTCACAACAACGAGCGGAGCGCCGGGTGGCTAAAGCACAGCAAGTTGGCACAGTAGGGGGCACAGGTGGTGCATCAGCCAGTCATCTCGGTCATCTCGGTCAGTCGACCCGTGGCACCTGGGTCTGCCCCGTGACCTCCTGCCAGCGGGCGTTCGACACTTCACGTGGCCTCAGGGTGCACATGGCCTGGCACAAGCGTCGTGGTGACGTCACCGCCACTTAGTGGCGAATGGCGGTTGTTGTTGTTGTTAGTGTGTGTCACTGTGTGTGTGTCACTGTGTGTGTGTTAGTGTGTGTCACTGTGTGTGTTAGTGTGTGTCACTGTGTGTGTGTCACTGTGTTAGTGTGTGTCATTGTGTGTGTGTTAGTGTGTGTCACTGTGTGTTAGTGTGTGTCACTGTATTAGTGTGTGTACTGTCTGTGTGTGTCACTGTGTGTTAGTGTGTGTCACTGTATTAGTGTGTGTCACTGTGTGTTAGTGTGTGTCACTGTGTGTTAGTGTCTATCACTGTGTGTGACACTGTGTGTTAGTGTGTATCACTGTGTGTGACACTGTGTGTTAGTGTGTATCACTGTGTGTTAGTGTGTGTCATCTCGGTCAGTCGACCCGTGGCACCTGCTGGGTCTGCCCCGTGACCTGCCAGCGGGCGTTCAACACTTCACGTGGCCTCAAGGTGCACATGGCCTGGCACAAGCGTCGTGGTGACGTCACCGCCACTTAGTGGCGTATGGCGGTTGTTGTGTCACTGTGTCACTGTGTGTGTGTCACTGTGTTAGTGTGTCACTGTGTGTGTGTCACTGCACAGACTGTAACAACTACAGGGGCATCTCACTCTTCAGTGTGCCGGGAAAGGTCCTGGCAAGGATTATTCAACATCGCCTTGCTAGGCACGCTGAGGAGGGGCTTGCGGAGCCCCAATGCGGTTTCAGGAAAGGGCGGTCCTGCACAGATGTCATATTTTTCTGTCCGTCTGCTAAAAAAATACCGAAAAACCACTAAAAACTGAAAGAATACCCCAAAACCACTAAAAACCGAAAAAAATAACCCAAAACCACTAAAAACTGAAAAAAGCGAAAAAACCCCAAAACACTAAAAACTGAAAAAAAATACCTTAAAACCACTAAATATTGAAAATATACCCCTAAACCACTAAAAACTGAAGAAAAAAAACCCAAACCACTAAAAACCGAAAAAAAACACCCCCAAACCACTAAAACCCCCAAAACCACTCAAAACTGAAACAAAAACCCAAAACCACTAAAAACTGAAAAAAACCTGAAAAAACGAAAAAAAAACCCAAAAACACTAAAAACTGAAAAGAATACCGAAAACCACTAAAAACTGAAAAAATACCCCAAAACACTAAAAACCGAAAAAATACCCAAAACCACTAAAACTGAAAAAACCCAAAAAAACGAAAAAACCCCTAAAAACCGAAAAAACCCAAAAACACTAAAAACTGAAAAAATACCGAAAAACCACTAAAAACTGAAAAAATACCCCAAAACCACTAAAAACTGAAAAAATACCGAAAAACCACTAAAAACTGAAAAAATACCGAAAAACCACTAAAAACTGAAAAAATAGCCCAAAACCACTAATAAAACGCAAAAAAACTGAAAAAACACTACAAAACGAAAAAAAACACTAAAAACTGAAAAAAACACCTAAACCACAAAAAACCCAAAAAACACTAAAAATTTAAAAAATGCACCTTAACCACTAAAAACTGAAAAAAAAACAAAAAAACACTAAAAACTGAAAAAAATTCCGAAAAACCACTAAAAACTGAAAAACCACTCACCACCACTCACCTACCCTCGCCACCACTCACCATCACTCACCACCAATCACCACCACTCACCTACCCTCACCACCACTCACCACCACTCACCTACCCTCACCACCACTCACCACCACTCACCATCACTCACCATCACTCACCACTCACCACACTCACCACCACCACCACTCACCTGCCCTCACCTGCCCTCACCTGTACCCACCCACGTGGGAGCTGTCAGCTGATCGCGCCAGACTCCGCCCACGAGGTTCAAGGCAAAGTTCACCTCGCCCAGGACGCCGCCGAGGACTCCACTACCGTGTGTGAGTAGCAGTACTCTGTGTGTGTGAGTACTCTGTGTGTGTGAGTACTCTGTGTGTGTGAGTATTAGTACTCTGTGTGTGTGAGTACTCTGTGTGTGTGAGTAGCAGTACTCTGTGTGTGTGAGTAGCAGTACTCTGTGTGTGTGAGTACTCTGTGTGTGTGAGTACTCTGTGTGTGTGAGTACCAGTACTCTGTGTGTGTGAGTACCAGTACTGTGTGTGTGTGTGAGTAGCAGTACTCTGTGTGTGTGAGTAGCAGTACTCTGTGTGTGTGAGTACTCTGTGTGTGTGAGTAGCAGTACTCTGTGTGTGTGAGTAGCAGTACTCTGTGTGTGTGAGTAGCAGTACTCTGTGTGTGAGTACTCTGTGTGTGTGAGTAGCAGTACTCTGTGTGTGTGAGTACCAGTACTCTGTGTGTGTGAGTACTCTGTGTGTGTGAGTAGCAGTACTCTGTGTGTGTGAGTAGCAGTACTCTGTGTGTGTGAGTACCAGTACTCTGTGTGTGTGAGTACTCTGTGTGTGTGAGTACCAGTACTCTGTGTGTGTACTGTCTGTGTGTGTACTGTGTGTGTACTGTGTGTGTGTACTGTGTGTGTGTACTGTGTGTGTACTGTGTGTGTGTACTGTGTGTGTACTGTGTGTGTGTACTGTGTGTGTACCCTGTGGGTGTACTGTGTGTGTACTGTGTGTGTGTACTGTCTGTGTGTGTACTGTGTGTGTGTACTGTGTGTGTACTGTGTGTGTGTACTGTGTGTGTACCCTGTGGGTGTACTGTGTGTGTGTACTGTGTGTGTACTGTCTGTGTGTGTACTGTGTGTGTACTGTGTGTGTGTACTGTGTGTGTACTGTGTGTGTACTGTGTGTGTGTACTGTGTGTGTACTGTGTGTGTGTACTGTGTGTGTGTACTGTGTGTGTACCCTGTGGGTGTGTGTACTGTGTGTGAGTACTCTGTGTGTGTACCCTGTGTGTGTACTGTGTGTGTACTGTCTGTGTGTGTACTGTCTGTGTGTGTACTGTGTGTGTACTGTGTGTGTGTACTGTGTGTGTGTACTGTGTGTGTACTGTCTGTGTGTGTACTGTGTGTGTACTGTCTGTGTGTGTACTGTGTGTGTGTACTGTGTGTGTACTGTGTGTGTGTACTGTGTGTGTGTACTGTCTGTGTGTGTGTACTGTGTGTGTGTGTACTGTGTGTGTACCCTGTGGGTGTGTGTACTGTGTGTGTATACTCTGTGTGTGTACCCTGTGTGTGAGTACTCTGTGTGTGTGAGTCTGCGATGGGCTGCGTGAGTAGGGGGCTCTGTGAGTACGAGACTCCGCGTATCGTCAAGATCCACAGCTGCAAAGTCTCCGTGGCCAATCGCCTCCTCCAACTCCTCATCGTCGCCTACGTCATTGGGTGAGACTGGCTGGGACTCACACAGAGTACACACAGAGTACACACACACAGAGTACACACACACAGAGTACTCACACACAGAGTACACACACAGAGTACTCACACACACAAAGTACACACTCACAGAGTACACACACAGAGTACACACAGAGTACACACACAGAGTACACACACACAGAGTACACACACACAGAGTACTCACACACAGAGTACACACACAGAGTACTCACACACACAAAGTACACACTCACAGAGTACACACAGAGTACACACACAGAGTACTCACACACAGGGTACACTCACACAGAGTACACACACACAGAGTACTCACACACAGAGTACTAACACACAGAGTACACACTCACAGAGTACACACTCACAGAGTACACACTCACAGAGTACTAACACACAGGGTACACACTCACAGAGTACTCACACACAGGGTACACTCACACAGAGTACACACACACAGAGTACTCACACACAGAGTACACACTCACAGAGTACTAACACACAGGGTACACACTCACAGAGTACACACTCACAGAGTACACACTCACAGTGTACTCACACACAGGGTACACTCACACAGAGTACTCACACACAGAGTACACACACAGGGTACACACACAGAGTACACACACACAGAGTACACACACACAGAGTACACACACAGGGTACACACAGAGTACTCACCAACTCACTCACCACTCACTCACCAACTCGCTCACCAACTCACTCACCTACTCACTCACACACTCATTCACCCACTCACTCACCACTCACTCACCTACTCACTCACCCACTCACTCACCCACCCACTCACCCAGTCACCCACCCACTCACCCACTCACTCACTCACTCACCCACACACTCACCCACTCACCCACTCACCCACACACTCACCCACCCACTCATCCACCCACTCACCCACTCATCCACTCACCCACCCACTCACTAACCAACTCACTCACCACTCACCCACCCACTCACCCACTCATCCACCCACTCACTCACCCACTCACACACCCACTCACCCACTCACCCACTCACTCACCACTCACCCACTCACTGACTCACCGGCTCACCGACTCACCGACTCACCACCCACTCACCCACCCACTCACCACTCACTCACCTACTCACTCACCCACTCACTCACCCACCCACTCACCCACCCACTCACCCACTCACCCACCCACTCACCCACTCACTCACTCACTCACCCACCCACTCACCCACACACTCACCCACCCACTCATCCACCCACTCACCCACTCATCCACTCACCCACCCACCCACTCACTCACCAACTCACTCACCACTCACCCACCCACTCACCCACCCACTCACTCACCAACTCACTCACCACTCACCCACCCACTCACCCACTCATCCACCCACTCACTCACCCACTCACACACCCACTCACCCACTCACTCACCACTCACCCACTCACCCACCCACCCACTCACTCACCAACTCGCTCACCACCCACCCACCCACTCACCCACTCATCCACCCACTCACTCACCCACCCACTCACTCACTCACCCACTCACCCACTCACCCACTCACCCACTCACTCACCCACTCACACACCCACTCACCCACTCACCCATCCACTCACCCACTCACTCACCCACTCACCCACTCACTCACCCACTCACACACCCACTCACACACCCACTCACCCACTCACTCACCACTCACCCACTCACCGACTCACCGACTCACCACTCACCCCCCCCCCCCCCCACCAGCTGGGTGTTCGTGCTGCAGCGCGGCTACCAGGACACGGACGAGGTCCTCAGCTCCGTCACCACGAAGGTGAAGGGAGCGGCGCTCGCTGACGGCGCCGTGTTCGACGCGGCAGACTACGTGGTGCCCCCACAGGTACCACCCAGCCCACCCACCCAGCCCACCTACCCACCCAGCCCACCTACCCAGCCCACCCACCCAGCCCACCTACCCAGCCCACTCACCCAGCCCACGTGCCCAGCCCACGTACCCAGCCCACCTACCCAGCCCACCTACCCAGCCCACGTACCCAGCCCAGGTACCCAGCCCAGGTACCCAGCCCAGGTACCCAGCCCACGTGCCCAGCCCACCTACCCAGCCCACTTACCCAGCCCAGGTCGACAATAAACGTGACCCCCTCCCCTCTCCCCGCGCAGGAGCCGAACTCGTTCTTTGTGATGACCAACTTCGTGCTCACGGCCAACCAGACGCAGGGAACTTGCCCCCAGGTGAGTTGGTGAGTTGGTGAGTGAGTTGGTGAGTGAGTGGGTGAGTGAGTGGGTGAGTGAGTTGGTGAGTGAGTGGGTGAGTGAGTTGGTGAGTGAGTGGGTGAGTGAGTGGGTGAGTGAGTTGGTGAGTGAGTTGGTGAGTGAGTGGGTGAGTGAGTGGGTGAGTGAGTTGGTGAGTGAGTGGGTGAATGAGTTGGTGAGTGAGTTGGTGAGTGAGTGGGTGAGTGAGTTGGTGAGTGAGTTGGTGAGTGAGTTGGTGAGTGAGTTGGTGAGTGAGTGGGTGAGTGAGTTGGTGAGTGAGTGGGTGAGTGAGTGGGTGGTGAGTTGGTGAGTGTGTGGGTGAGTTGGTGAGTGTGTGGGTGAGTAAGTGGGTGAGTGAGTTGGTGAGTGAGTTGGTGAGTGTGTGGTGAGTGAGTGTGTGGGTGAGTTGGTGAGTGAGTTGGTGAGTGGGTGGTGAGTTGGTGAGTGTGTGGTGAGTGCGTGTGTGGGTGAGTTGGTGAGTGAGTGTGTGGGTGAGTTGGTGAGTGAGTGGGTGAGTTGGTGAGTGTGTGGGTGAGTTGGTGAGTGAGTGTGTGGGTGAGTAAGTGGGTGAGTGAGTTGGTGAGTGAGTTGGTGAGTGTGTGGTGAGTGAGTGTGTGGGTGAGTTGGTGAGTGAGTTGGTGAGTGTGTGGGTGAGTTGGTGAGTGAGTGGGTGAGTGTGTGGGTGAGTTGGTGAGTGTGTGGGTGAGTTGGTGAGTGAGTGGGTGAGTTGGTGAGTGTGTGGGTGAGTTGGTGAGTGTGTGGGTGAGTGGGTGGTGAGTGTGTGAGTGTGTGGGTGGCTGAGTTGGTGAGTGAGTGGGTGAGTGTGTGGATGAGTTGGTGAGTGAGTGGGTGAGTTGGTGAGTGTGTGGGTGGGTTTGTGAGTGTGTGGTTGAGTTGGTGAGTGTGTGGGTGAGTGAGTGTGTTAGTGGCGAGTTAGTGAGTGGTGAGTGAGTTGGTGAGTGTGTGGGTGAGTTGGTGAGTGAGTGGTGAGTGAGTTGGTGAGTGAGTGGTGAGTGAGTTGGTGAGTGAGTTGGTGAGTGAGTGGTGAGTGAGTGGTGAGTGAGTGAGTTGGTGAGTGAGTTGGTGAGTGTGTGGGTGAGTGAGTGTGTTAGTGGTGAGTGAGTGGTGAGTGAGTGGTGAGTGAGTGGTGAGTTGGTGAGTGAGTGGTGAGTGAGTGAGTGGTGAGTGAGTGGTGAGTTGGTGAGTGAGTTGGTGAGGGAGTGGTGAGTGAGTGAGTTGGTGAGTGAGTTGGTGAGTGTGTGGGTGAGTGAGTGTGTTAGTGGTGAGTGAGTGAGTGAGTGGTGAGTGAGTGGTGAGTTGGTGAGTGAGTAGGTGAGTGAGTGTGTTAGTGGTGAGTGAGTGGTGAGTGAGTGGTGAGTGTCCATCCCCAGAGCCCGGCTGTGTCTCCCTGTCGGACCGACGCCGACTGTGCAAAAGGAATCATCGACTCGGAGGGAGAGGGTGAAACACCCACTCACCAGCTACTCACCACTCACTCACCACCTACTCACCACCTACTCACCACTCACTCACCACCTACTCACCACCTACTCACCACTCACTCACCACCTACTCACCACCTACTCACCACTCACTCACCACCTACTCACCACTCACTCACCACCTACTCACCACCTACTCACCAGCTACTCACCACTCACTCACCACCTACTCACCACCTACTCACCACTCACTCACCACCTACTCACCACTCACTCACCACCTACTCACCACCTACTCACCAGCTACTCACCATTCACTCACCACCTACTCACCACTCACTCACCACCTACTCACCACCTACTCACCACCTACTCACCACTCACTCACCACCTACTCACCACTCACTCACCACCTACTCACCACCTACTCACCAGCTACTCACAACTCACTCACAACCTACTCACCACTAACTTACCACCTACTCACCACCTACTCACCACTCACTCACCACCTACTCACCACCTACTCACCACTCACTCACCACCTACTCACCACCTACTCACCACTCACTCACCAGCTACTCACCACTCACTCACTCACTTTCTCACCCACTCACTCACCACTCACTCACACTCACTCACCAGCTACTCACTCACCCACTCACTCTCTCACCCACTCACTCACTCACCACTCACTCACCACCTACTCACTCACTCACCCACCACCTACTCACTCACTCACCCACTCACCACCAACTCAACACCTACTCACCAGCTACTCACCACTCACTCACCACCTACTCACCACCTACTCACCACTCACTCACCACCTACTCACCACTCACTCACCCACTCACCACCCACTCAACACCTACTCACCACCTACTCACCACCCTCACTCACCACCTACTCACCACTCACTCACCCACTCACTCACTCACCACTCACTCACCACCAACTCACCACTCACTCAC
>NW_027614110.1:87500-97500 GCF_965212315.1 Lampetra planeri
CATCATGGTGGTGATGGTGGTGGTGATGGTGGTGGTGGTGATGGTGGTGGTGATGGTGGTGATGGTGGTGGTGGTGGTGGTGGTGATGGTGGTGGTGGTGGTGGTGGTGATGGTGGTGGTGGTGGTTGTGGTGGTGGTGGTGGTGGTGTCAGGGTGGGGTGGTGGGCATCATGGTGGTGGTGATGGTGGTGGTGATGGTGATGGTGGTGATGGTGGTGGTGTCAGGGTGTGAGGAGCTCACAAGTCCTTGAAAGATCTGGGCAAAGTCCCATCAGTGAGCTCCTCCGGCAGGCAAGGCTGCGTTGGCTGGGTCATGTAGCCCGCATGCCCAGCCACCGCATGCCTAAACAGCTTTTGTTCGGCCGGATCGAGGGGGCTAAACGGGCGCGGCACGGGCTAGAGAAGAGATGGAGTGATGTGGTACAGGAGGACGTGGAGCTGAGTGGACTTGCCGATGACTGGTACCAGCGGTGTCAAGATCGGCCTCAGTGGAGGAGGCTCGTGAAGGACGCTACTGGGCAGTTGGAGGCAGTCGCCCTCCAACAACAACGGAGGGCGGAGGAGCGACGCTCACAACAACGAGCGGAGCGCCGGGTGGCTAAAGCACAGCAAGTTGGCACAGTAGGGGGCACAGGTGGTGCATCAGCCAGTCATCTCGGTCATCTCGGTCAGTCGACCCGTGGCACCTGGGTCTGCCCCGTGACCTCCTGCCAGCGGGCGTTCGACACTTCACGTGGCCTCAGGGTGCACATGGCCTGGCACAAGCGTCGTGGTGACGTCACCGCCACTTAGTGGTGAATGGCGGTTGTTGTCAGGGTGGGGTGGTGGGCATCATGGTGGTGGTGATGGTGGTGGTGATGGTGGTGATGGTGATGGTGGTGTCATGGTGGGGTGGTGGGCATCATGGTGGTGATGGTGGTGATGATGATGGTGGTGATGGTGATGGTGGTGTCAGGGTGGTGGTGATGGTGGTGATGGTGGTGATGGTGGTGGTGGTGGTGGTGGTGTCAGGGTGGGGTGGTGGGCATCATGGTGATGGTGGTGATGATGGTGGTGGTGATGGTGGTGATGGTGATGGTGGTGTCAGGGTGGTGGTGATGGTGGTGATGGTGATGGTGGTGATGGTGGTGGTGTCAGGGTGGTGGTGATGGTGGTGATGGTGATGGTGGTGGTGTCAGGGTGGGGTGGTGGGCACATGGTGATGGTGGTGGTGGTGGTGGTTGTGGTGGTGGTGGTGGTGTCAGGGTGGTGGTGATGGTGGTGATGGTGGTGGTGGTGGTGGTGTCAGGGTGGGGTGGTGGGCATCATGGTGATGGTGGTGGTGATGGTGGTGATGGTGGTGGTGGTGATGGTGGTGATGGTGGTGGTGTCAGGGTGGGGTGGTGGGCATCATGGTGGTGGTGATGGTTGTGGTGGTGGTGGTGATGGTGGTGGTGTCAGGGTGGGGTGGTGGGCATCATGGTGATGGTGGTGATGGTGGTGATGGTGGTGATGGTGATGGTGGTGGTGTCAGGGTGGCGTGGTGGGCATCATGGTGGTGGTGATGGTTGTGGTGGTGGTGGTGGTGATGGTGGTGGTGTCAGGGTGGGGTGGTGGGCATCATGGTGGTGATGGTGGTGATGGTGGTGATGATGGTGGTGGTGATGGTGGTGTCAGGGTGGGGTGGTGGGCATCATGGTGGTGGTGATGGTGGTGGTAGTGGTGGTGATGGTGGTGGTGGTTGCGGTGGTGGTGGTGGTGGTGGTGGTGGTGTCAGGGTGGGGTGGTGGGCATCATGGTGGTGGTGATGGTGGTGGTAGTGGTGGTGATGGTGGTGGTGGTGGTGATGATGGTGGTGGTGGTGGTGTCAGGGTGGGGTGGTGGGCATCATGGTGGTGGTGATGGTGGTGGTAGTGGTGGTGATGGTGGTGGTGGTGGTGATGATGGTGGTGGTGGTGGTGTCAGGGTGGGGTGGTGGGCATCATGGTGGTGATGGTGGTGATAGTGGTGATGATGGTGGTGGTGATGGTGATGGTGGTGGTGGTGGTGTCAGGGTGGGGTGGTGGGCATCATGGTGGTGGTGATGGTGGTGGTAGTGGTGGTGATGGTGGTGGTGGTTCTGGTGGTGGTGGTGGTGGTGGTGTCAGGGTGGGGTGGTGGGCATCATGGTGGTGGTGATGGTCGTGGTAGTGGTGGTGATGGTGGTTGTGGTGGTGGTGGTGGTGGTGGTGGTGTCAGGGTGGGGTGGTGGGCATCATGGTGGTGGTGATGGTGGTGGTGGTGATGGTGGTGGTAGTGGTGGTGATGGTGGTGGTGGTGGTGTCAGGGTGGGGTGGTGGGCATCATGGTGGTGATGGTGGTGATAGTGGTGATGATGGTGGTGGTGATGGTGGTGGTGGTGGTGTCAGGGTGGGGTGGTGGGCATCATGGTGGTGGTGATGGTGGTGGTTGTGGTGGTGATGATGGTGGTGGTGGTGGTGGTGTCAGGGTGGGGTGGTGGGCATCATGGTGGTGATGGTGGTGATAGTGGTGATGATGGTGGTGGTGATGGTGATGGTGGTGGTGGTGGTGTCAGGGTGGGGTGGTGGGCATCATGGTGGTGGTGATGGTGGTGGTGGTGATGGTGGTAGTGGTGGTGGTGATGGTGGTGGTGGTGTCAGGGTGGGGTGGTGGGCATCATGGTGGTGGTGATGGTGGTGGTAGTGGTGGTGATGGTGGTGGTGGTGGTGGTGTCAGGGTGGGGTGGTGGGCATCATGGTGATGGTGATGGTGGTGGTGGTGGTGTCAGGGTGGGGTGGTGGGCATCATGGTGGTGGTGATGGTGGTGGTAGTGGTGGTGATGGTGGTGGTTGTGGTGGTGGTGGTGGTGGTGTCAGGGTGGGGTGGTGGGCTTCATGGTGGTGGTGATGGTGGTGGTAGTGGTGGTGATGGTGGTGGTTGTGGTGGTGGTGGTGGTGGTGGTGGTGTCAGGGTGGGGTGGTGGGCATCATGGTGGTGGTGATGGTGGTGGTAGTTGTGGTGATGGTGGTGGTTGTGGTGGTGGTGGTGGTGTCAGGGTGGGGTGGTGGGCATCATGGTGGTGGTGATGGTGGTGGTGGTGATGGTGGTGGTTGTGGTGGTGGTGGTGGTGGTGGTGTCAGGGTGGGGTGGTTGGCATCATGGTGGTGGTGATGGTGGTTGTGGTGATGGTGGTGGTGGTGGTGGTGGTGTCAGGGTGGGGTGGTGGGCATCATGGTGGTGGTGATGGTGGTGGTAGTGGTGGTGATGGTGGTGGTTGTGGTGGTGGTGGTGGTGTCAGGGTGGGGTGGTGGGAATCATGATGGTGGTGATGGTGGTGGTGGTGATGGTGGTGGTTGTGGTGGTGGTGTCTGGGTGGGGTGGTGGGCATCATGGTGGTGGTGATGGTGGTGGTAGTGGTGGTGATGGTGGTGGTTGTGGTGGTGGTGGTGGTGTCTGGGTGGGGTGGTGGGCATCATGGTGGTGGTGATGGTGGTGGTAGTGGTGGTGATGGTGGTGGTTGTGGTGGTGGTGGTGGTGGTGTCAGGGTGGGGTGGTGGGCATCATGGTGGTGGTGATGGTGGTGGTAGTGGTGGTGATGGTGGTGGTTGTGGTGGTGGTGGTGGTGGTGTCAGGGTGGGGTGGTGGGCATCATGGTGGTAGTGGTGGTGATGGTGGTGGCGGTGGTGATGATGGTGGTGGTGGTGGTGTCAGGGTGGGGTGGTGGGCATCATGGTGGAGTGGAACTGCGACCTGGACCTGAGCTGGGAGCGCTGCCGCCCCTCGTACTCGTTCCAGCGCCTCGACTCGCGACGCAGCAACGAGACCATCGCACCAGGGTACAACTTCCGGTGAGACACCACCAGCACCACCACAACCACCACCACCACAACCACCACAACCACCACCATCACCACCACCACCACCACAACCACCACAACCACCACAACCACCACCACCACAACCACCACCACCACAACCACCACCACCACCACAACCACCACCACCACAACCACCACAACCACCACCACCACAACCACCACCAACACCACCACCAACACCACCACCACAACCACCACCACCACAACCACCACCACAACAACTACCACCACCACTACCACCACCACCACAACCACCACCACCACAACCACCACCACCACCACAACAACCACCACCACAACAACCACCACCACAACCACCACCACCACAACCACCACAACCACCACAACCACCACAACCACCACCACCACCACGCCCGCCACGGCTGCGTGTGTGTTGTGCCGGGTGTTCTGTAGCTGTTGGTCCGTCTTGTCACCCTGGGGACCCCACCACCCACTACTCCTACTGCTGCTGCTACTGCTCCTGCTGCTGCTACTGCTGCTGCTACTGCTACTACTAACTGCTGCTGCTGCTGCTACTGCTGCTACTAACTGCTGCTGCTATCTCGGAGTTCTCCCTGTCGAGTTGGTGGTCGAGGCAAGGCTGAGAGAAGTGGCTGTTCGCCCCCCCCCCCCCCCCCCAGCTTCTCTCGCTACTTCCGCGACGCGAACGGCACGGAGAGTCGAGCCCTCATCAAGGCCTACGGCATCCGCTTCGTGGTGCAGGTCTACGGGCAGGTGAGTGGGGGGGGGGTGGGGGGGTGAGGGTGGGGGGGTGGGGGGGTGGGGGGGTGAGGGTGGGGGGGGGTGGTGAGGGTGGGGGGGGGTGGTGAGTGTGGGGGGTGAGTGTGGTGAGTGTGGGGTGGTGAGTGTGGGTGAGTGAATGTGTGGGTGAGTGAATGAGTGGGTGAGTGAATGTGTGGGTGAGTGAATGAGTGGGTGGGTGAATGAGTGGGTGAGTGAATGAGTGGGTGATGAATGATTGGGTGAGTGAATGAGTGGGTGAGTCAATGAGTGGGTGGGTGAATGAGTGGGTGAGTGAATGTGTGCGTGAGTGAATGTGTGGGTAAGTGAATGTGTGGGTGAGTGAATAAGTGGGTGATGAATGAGTGGGTGAGTGAATGAGTGGGTGGGTGAATGAGTGGGTGAGTGAATGTGTGGGTGAGTGAATGTGTGGGTGAGTGAATGTGTGGGTGAGTAATGAGTGGGTGAGTGAATGTGTGGGTGAGTGAATGAGTGGGTGAGTGAATGTGTGGGTGAGTGAATGAGTGGGTGAGTGAATGTGTGGGTGAGTGAATGAGTGGGTGAGTGAATGAGTGGGTGAGTGAATGTGTGGGTGAGTGAATGTGTGGGTGAGTAAATGAGTGGGTGAGTGAATGTGTGGGTGAGTGAATGAGTGGGTGAGTGAATGAGTGGGTGAGTGAATGTGTGGGTGAGTGAATGAGTGGGTGAGTGAATGTGTGGGTGAGTGAATGAGTGGGTGAGTGAATGTGTGGGTGAGTGAATGTGTGGGTGAGTGAATGTGTGGGTGAGTGAATGTGTGGGTGAGTGAATGAGTGGGTGAGTGAATGAGTGGGTGAGTGAATGTGTGGGTGAGTGAATGTGTGGGTGAGTGAATGAGTGGGTGAGTGAATGAGTGGGTGAGTGAATGTGTGGGTGAGTGAATGAGTGGGTGAGTGAATGTGTTGGTGAGTGAATGAGTGGGTGAGTGAATGTGTGGGTGAGTAAATGAGTGGGTGAGTGAATGTGTGGGTGAGTAAATGAGTGGGTGAGTGAATGTGTGGGTGAGTGAATGAGTGGGTGAGTAAATGAGTGGGTGAGTGAATGAGTGGGTGAGTGAATGAGTGGGTGAGTGAATGTGTGGGTGAGTGAATGTGTGGGTGGGTGAATGAGTGGGTGAGTGAATGTGTGGGTGAGTGAATGTGTGGGTGAGTGAATGAGTAGGTGAGTGAATGTGTGGGTGAGTGAATGAGTGGGTGAGTGGGTGATGATGCTGATGTTATGATGATGTTGTGATGATGTTGTGATGATGATGATGATGTTTTTTATGTCTCACTAGGGGAGGAAGTTTAACATCATTCCCACGCTGATGAACGTGGGATCGGGAATCGCACTCCTCGGGGTGGTGAGTGAAAAGATGGTGCAGTGCTAGTGGTGTGGTACTAGTGGTACTAGTGGTACTAGTGGTACTAGTGGTGTGGTACTAGTGGTACTAGTGGTACCAGTGGTACTAGTGGTACTAGTGGTACTAGTGGTACTAACTAGTGGCGTGGTCACAGGCCACGGTGGTGTGTGACGTGCTGGTTCTCTACGTCTTCGAGCGCCGCCACTTGTACCGCGAGAAGAAGTTCAAAGACGCCGGTGATGACGACGACGACGGGGGGGAGGGGGACCGCACTCCGATGATGTAGTCGGTGAGGACACCACACTCACCACGCCTCACCACACACACTCACCACACTCACCACGCCTCACCACACACACTCACCACACTCACCACGCCTCACCACACACACTCACCACACTCACCACGCCTCACCACACACACTCACCACACTCACCACACTCACTCACCACACTCACCACGCCTCACCACACTCACTCACCACACTCACCGCGCCTCACCACACACACTCACCACACTCACCACGCCTCACCACACACACTCACCACGCCTCACCACACACACTCACCACACTCACCACGCCTCACCACACTCACCACACCTCACCACACTCACCACACCTCGCCACGCCTCACCATAACCTCACCACACTCACCACGCCTCACCACACACACTCACCACGCCTCACCACACTCACCACACCTCACCACACTCACCACACCTCGCCACGCCTCACCATAACCTCACCACACTCACCACGCCTCACCACACACACTCACCACACTCACCACGCCTCACCACACTCACTCACCACGCCTCACCACACTCACCACACTCACTCACCACACTCACCACGCCTCACCACACTCACCACACCTCGCCACGCCTCACCATAACCTCACCACACTCACCACGCCTCACCACACACACTCACCACGCCTCACCACACTCACCACACCTCACCACACTCACCACACCTCGCCACGCCTCACCATAACCTCACCACACTCACCACGCCTCACCACACACACTCACCACACTCACCACGCCTCACCACACTCACTCACCACGCCTCACCACACTCACTCACCACACTCACCACGCCTCACCACACTCACCACACCTCGCCACGCCTCCCCATAACCTCACCACACTCACTACGCCTGAACACACTCACCACACTCACCACGCCTCACCACACCTCACCACCCCTCACCACACTCACCACACTCACCACACTCACCACGCCTCACCACACTCACCACACCTCACCACACCTCGCCACGCCTCACCATAACCTCACCACACTCACCACGCCTCACCACACACACTCATCACACTCACCACGCCTCACCACACACACTCACCACACTCACCACGCCTCACCACACACACTCACCACACTCACCACACCTCACCACACTCACCACACTCACCATGCCTCACCACACTCACCATGCCTCACCACACTCACCACACCTCGCCACACCTCACCACGCCTCACCACACTCACCACACTCACTCACCACACTCACCACGCCTCACCACACTCACCACACCTCACCACACTCACCACACCTCGCCACGCCTCACCATACTCACCATGCCTCACCACACTCACCACGCCTCACCACACTCGCCACACCTCACCACACTCACCACACTCACCATGCCTCAACACACTCACCACGCCTCACCACGCCTCACCACACCTCACCACACACCCCTCAACAACAACAACAACCGCCGTTCGCCACTAAGTGGCGGTGACGTCACCACGGCGCTTGTGCCAGGCTAGGTGCACCTTGAGGCCACGTAAGGTCACGGGACAGACCCAGCAGGTGCCATCGGTTGACTGCTGTGCCAGGCTAGGTGCAGGAGGAGGTCACGGGGCAGACTCAGCAAGTGCCATGGGTCGACTGGCTGAGATGACCGGTAGATGCACCACCTGTGTCCCCTACTGTGCCAACAACTTGCTGTGCTTTAGCCACCCGGCGCTCCGCTCGTTGTTGTGAGCGTCGCTCCTCTGCCCTCCGTTGTTGCTGGAGGGCGACTGCCTCCAACTGCCCAGTAGCGTCCTTCACGAGCCTCCTCGTAATTGGCAAGTCCACTCAGCTCCACGTCCTCCTGTACCACATCACTCCATCTCTTCTCTAGCCCGTGCCTCGCCCGTTTAGCCCTCTCTATCCGGCCGAACAAAAGCTGTTTAGGCATGCGGTGGCTGGGCATGCGGTGGGTGGGCATGCGGGCTACATGACCCAGCCAACGCAGCCTTACCTGCTGGAGGAGCTCACCGATGGGACTTTGTCCAGATCCTTCAAGGATTTGTGAGCTCCTTACAAAATCCAGCCTGCAGGTTAAACCCAGGATGGATCATAGGCAGGGCCAGCCTGAATGTTTCTAACCAGGGAAGATGCTCCATTAGAGGGGTCCAAGTTTCACAAGCACAGAGAAGGGAGGGCATGACCATGGCCGAGAAGACTCGAAGCTTCGTGTGAAGCGACGGACCATGTAGCTTCCACACAGCAGCAGCGTTACGCAGCCGATGAAAAGATATTGCCAGTCGACTGATTCAGTGAGACCTCTGCTGTCAAACCGGAGCTGGTCATGAGCGCACTGCCCAGGTATGAGAAACTCTCCACTCTCTCCACAACTGCCCCATTACCAATTGAGAGTGGAGGGGGTGGAGTGTTTGATGGCACAAAATACCCAGGCAATACCCAGGCAGGTGCTTAGTTTCGGTGGGGCTGATGGTAAGGCCCCACTTCTTAGTGGCACGCTCCAGGTTCAGCAGCCGAACCTCCAACTCCTCCTCTGAGTGAGCGGCAATTATCAGATCATCTGCATACATTACATGGTGGAGCAATAGGCAGCCATCCCTTGACCGCACCCGGCCATCGATCAGCCTCCCACTGTATCTGTACCGGATTGAAATTCCTCTGATACAGCCATCGAAGGCTTCAAGAACTATGTGGTCGAAAAATATGTTAAATAATGTGGGAGCTAGAGGACATCCCTGTCGCACCCCAAGGTGAACGGAGAATGGCTCCAACTCCTGGCGACGTAGTTTTACCCGGGCCCGCTCACCATCATGAAGGTCCTTAATGATCGTGAGCAGAGGGTCAGGTACTCCGAAAGCACGAAGAACAACCCAGAGCCCAGGCCTACTGATGGTATCATAGGCCTTGACCAGGTCAATAAAGCAGAGACGTAGGTCTTGTTGGAATTCCCTTCATCTCTGCTGTACCACCCTGGCCTCAAACAACGTTGGGGCTCCGCAAGCCTCTCCTCAGCGTGCCTAGCAAGGCAATGTTGGATAATCCTTCCCTTGACCTTTCCCGGCACACTGAGGAGTGAGATGCCCTTGTAGTTGTTACAGTCTGTGTGGTCTGCCTTCTTAAAGAGGGGACCACCGGGGCATCCTTCCAATCCTGCGGAACCCGTCCAGTGGTCCAGAGTATTAGTGTGGGAGATCATCTCTGCCCGATGCCTTTCCTCGTCTCAGACTCTGGATCGCCTTCAGTAATTCCTCAACAGATGTCACCTCAGCCAGCCACTCACAGGGAGTGATTAATTCTTCCAATATTTGAGGCACCGCAGCCTTAGCAGGCTGAGATCCAGGCGGTACCGGTCCAGCTCCCGACAGAGGAGTGGCAGCCTCTCCTCCGCAGTGAGCGTCCGAACATTCCACGTGGCCACACGTAGTGGCTGCTTTTTGCCGTTTCTGGAGGAGCCCCGAGGGTGAAGATTCAGTCTCCTGGCTCCACCAAATGGGGTTTGGCCAGGAGACGTCATAGACGCCTGTCCCCCCGGGGCCTCCGGCACAGGCTTAGCCGGATATTGTCCACGTGGTTCAGTGGAAGTTGAATTGAAGGTGGAGGGGTCACCAGCCCCTCGCACCCATCCAGAGCCCCAATTGGCCGCTGTGGTGGCTACAAGTCCAGCAGCACCCCTCACCACACTCACCACACTCACCACACACCACTCTCCACACTCACCACACCACACTCAGCACTCACCC
>NW_027614110.1:102500-122500 GCF_965212315.1 Lampetra planeri
GTGTGTCAGTGTGTGTCTACCTGTGTGTGTGTGTGTGTGTCTACCTGTGTGTGTGTGTCAGTGTGTGTCTCCCTGTGTGTGTGTGTGTGTCAGTCTGTGTCAGTCTGTGTCTACCTGTGTGTGTGTCTACCTGTGTGTGTGTGTGTATGTCAGTGTGTGTCGACCTGTGTGTGTGTGTGTCTCCCTGTGTGTGTGTGTGTCAGTCTGTGTCTACCTGTGTGTGTGTGTGTCTACCTGTGTGTGTGTGTGTCTACCTGTGTGTGTGTGTCAGTCTGTGTCTACCTGTGTGTGTGTGTGTCTCCCTGTGTGTGTGTGTGTCAGTGTGTGTCTCCCTGTGTGTGTGTGTGTCAGTCTGTGTCAGTCTGTGTCTACCTGTGTGTGTGTGTGTGTCTACCTGTGTGTGTGTGTCTCCCTGTGTGTGTGTGTCTACCTGTGTGTGTGTGTGTCTCCCTGTGTGTGTGTGTGTCAGTCTGTGTCTACCTGTGTGTGTGTGTGTCTACCTGTGTGTGTGTGTCAGTGTGTGTCTACCTGTGTGTGTGTGTGTGTCAGTGTGTGTCTCCCTGTGTGTGTGTGTGTCAGTCTGTGTCAGTCTGTGTCTACCTGTGTGTGTGTCTACCTGTGTGTGTGTGTGTGTGTCAGTGTGTGTCTACCTGTGTGTGTGTGTCAGTCTGTGTCAGTCTGTGTCTACCTGTGTGTGTGTGTGTCTACCTGTGTGTGTGTCAGTGTGTGTCTACCTGTGTGTGTGTGTGTGTGTCTACCTGTGTGTGTGTGTGTCAGTGTGTGTCTACCTGTGTGTGTGTGTCTCCCTGTGTGTGTGTGTGTCAGTCTGTGTCTACCTGTGTGTGTGTGTCTACCTGTGTGTGTGTGTCAGTGTGTGTGTGTCTCACGGTGACGAGGCAGGGAGAGGCGACCATCCAGCACAGACGGAAGAAGACATTCGGCTTCCTGCCCAACATCTCCTCGATGTTGCTGCTCAGCCTGGAGCTCCCTGCACACGCACACAGACACAGCTCCCCCAGGTAGCCTCTAGCAGGATGTAGGGGCAAGTGCTCCTATTAGCGAATAGCACCACCTATGAAGGCTACCGGCACTGTGGCTACACACAGAGAGGGGGTGGGTGGCCAGCACCACGCCCGGCCGCCTTTGTCTCCCCAGTGGCGATGTTTTACTAGACACAGCACACACCACACACTCACCACACACTCACCCACACAATCACCCACTCACTCACACACTCACCACACACTCACCCACACACTCACCCACACACTCACTCACCCACTCACTCACACACTCACCCACACACTCACCCACACACTCACCCACACACTCACCCACACACTCACCCACACACTCACTCACCCACTCACTCACACACTCACCCACACACTCACCCACACACTCACCCACACACTCACCACACACACACTCACCCACACACTCACCTACACACTCACCACACACACACTCACCACACACTCACCACACACTCACCCACACACTCACCACACACTCACCCACACACTCACCACACTCACCACACACACACTCACCCACACACTCACCACACACACACTCACCTACACACTCACCACACACACACTCACCACACACTCACCACACACTCACCCACACACTCACCCACACACTCACCCACACACACACTAACCCACTCACCCACACACTCACCCACACACTCACCACACACTCACCACACACTCACCCACACACTCACCACACTCACCACACTCACCCACACACTCACCACACACTCACCACACACACACTCACCCACACACACACTCACCACACACTCAGCACACACTCAGCACACACTCACCACACACTCACCACACACTCACCCACACACTCACCCACACACCACACTCACCACACTCACCACACACACACTCACCCACACACTCACCACACACTCACCACACACACACTCACACACTCACCACACACACACCCACACACTCACCACACACACACTCACCCACACACACACTCACCACACACTCACCACACACTCACCACACACTCACCACACACACACCCACACACTCACCACACACACTCACCACACACTCACCACACACTCACCACACACACTCACCACACACTCACCACACACTCACCACACACACACCCACACACTCACCACACACTCACCACACACTCACCACACACTCACCACACACACACCCACACACTCACCACACACACTCACCACACACCACACACTCACCACACACACTCACCACACACTCACTCACCCACACACACACTCCCCACACACTCACCACACACTCACCACACACTCACCACACACTCACCACACACTCACCCACACACTCACCCACACACTCACCCACACACACACTAACCCACTCACCCACACACTCACCCACACACTCACCACACACACACTCACCCACACACTCACCCACACACTCACCCACACACACACTCACCACACACTCACCACACACTCACCCACACACTCACTCACCCACTCACTCACACACTCACCCACACACTCACCCACACACTCACCCACACACTCACCCACACACTCACCACACACACACTCACCCACACACTCACCTACACACTCACCACACACACACTCACCACACACTCACCACACACTCACCCACACACTCACCACACACTCACCCACACACTCACCACACTCACCACACACACTCACCCACACACTCACCACACACACACTCACCCACACACTCACCTACACACTCACCACACACACACTCACCACACACTCACCACACACTCACCCACACACTCACCCACACACTCACCCACACACACACTAACCCACACCCTCACCCACACACTCACCACACACTCACCACACACTCACCACACACTCACCACACACTCACCCACACACTCACCACACTCACCACACACTCACCACACACTCACCACACACACACTTACCCACACACACACTCACCACACACTCAGCACACACTCAGCACACACTCACCACACACTCACCACACACTCACCCACACACCACACTCACCACACTCACCACACACACACTCACCCACACACTCACCACACACTCACCACACACACACTCACACACTCACCACACACACACCCACACACACACTCACCCACACACACACTCACCACACACTCACCACACACTCACCCACACACTCACCACACACACTCACCACACACTCACCACACACACTCACCACACACTCACCACACACACACTCACACACTCACCACACACACACCCACACACTCACCACACACACACTCACCACACACTCACCACACACTCACCACACACTCACCACACACACACCCACACACTCACCACACACAATCACCACACACTCACCACACACTCACCACACACACTCACCACACACTCACCACACACACACTCACCCACACACACACTCACCACACACTCACCACACACTCACCACACACACCCACACACTCACCACACACACACTCACCCACACACACACTCACCACACACTCACCACACACTCACCACACACTCACCCACACACTCACCACACACTCACCCACACACTCACCACACTCACCACACACACACTCACCCACACACTCACCACACACTCACCACACACACACTCACCACACTCACCACACACTCACCACACACTCACCACACACTCACCACACACTCACCACACACTCACCGTACACCAAGCAGACTGCCACCACCTCAAAGCAGGCGAGGAAGGTGAGGGAGATGATCGCCGTGTAGTGGTCCATCAGCTGGAAGAAGTAGATGCCTCCCTACGCCACCATCATCATCACCACCATCATCATCACTATCATCATCACCATCACTATCATCATCACCATCATCACCAACATCACCATCATCACGATCATCATCATCATCACCATGTGGTGGAGCTCCACACCTGTGGTAGAGCTCCCCACCTCTGTGGTGGAGCTCCACCCCTGCGTCATGGAGGTGCCCACCTCCGTGATGTTAGGCAGGCCCAGCAGCAGGGCGAGGCTGCAGACTGCCGCCACCAGCAGCTCCCTCCTGCCCAGCAGCCGCAGCAGCGTCGCTCCGTAGCTGTCCATCAGCGTGGTCACCATCACCTCCACCATGGCGAACTGCAGCACCACCATCACCACCATCACCACCATCATCACCATCACCACCATCACCACCATCATCACCAACACCATTACCACCACCACCATCACCACCACCATCACCACCACCATCACCACCAACATCACCATCACCACCATCACCACCATCATCATCACCATCGTCATCATCACCACCATCACCACCATCATCGTCACCGTCACCACCACCATCACCACCGTCACCACCACCACCACCGTCACCACCATCACCACCATCACCACCATCAGCACCCTCGCCGTGGGTGCACATCCCCTGGCACCTGGCTGTCGAGTCCCAGGCAGAGCAGCATGAAGAAGAAGAGGACAGCCCAGAGGGGAGACACGGGGAGGGTGGAGAACACCTCGGGGTAGACCACGAACACCAGGCCAGGGCCTGGGGAGACACGGGGAGACACGGGGAGACGTGGTAGAGACACGGGGAGACATGAGACACGGGGAGACACGGGGAGACGTGGTAGAGACACGGGGAGACACGGGGAGACGTGGTGGAGACACGGGGAGACATGAGACATGGGGAGACACGGGGATACGTGGTGGAGACACGGGGAGACATGAGACACGGGGAGGCGTGGTAGAGACACGGGGAGACACGGGGAGTCGTGGGGGAGACACGGGGAGACACGGGGAGACGTGGTAGAGACACGGGGAGACATGAGACATGGGGAGACACGGGGATACGTGGTGGAGACACGGGGAGACATGAGACACGGGGAGGCGTGGTAGAGACACGGGGAGACATGAGACATGGGGAGGCGTGGTAGAGACACGGGGAGACATGAGACACGGGGAGACACGGGGAGACGTGGTAGAGACACGGGGAGACATGAGACACGGGGAGACACGGGGAGACGTGGTAGAGACACGGGGAGACATGAGACACGGGGAGACACGGGGAGACGTGGTAGAGACACGGGGAGACACGGGGATATGTGGTGGAGACACGGGGAGACATGAGACACGGGGAGACGTGGTAGAGACACGGGGAGACACGGGGAGACGTGGGGGAGACACGGGGAAGACTCAGGGAGAGTTAAATGAGTGGGTAGGTGAGTGAGTGGGTTGCCGAGTGGGTAGGTGAGTAAGTGGGTAGGTGAGTGGGTGGCTAAGTGAGTGGGTGGGTGGGTGAGTGAGTGAGTGGGTTGCCGAGTGAGTAGGTGAGTAAGTGGGTAGGTGAGTGGGTGGGTGAGTAGGTGAGTGGGTAGGTGAGTGAGTGAGTGGGTAGGTGAGTGGGTGGCTAAGTGAGTGGGTGGGTGGGTGAGTGAGTGAGTGGGTAGGTGAGTAAGCGGGTGGGTGGGTGGGTAGGTGAGTGGGCGGCTAAGTGAGCGGGTGGGTAGGTGAGTGAGCGGGTAGATGAGTGGGTGGGTAAGTGAGTGAGCGGGTAGGTGAGTAAGCGGGTGGGTGAGTGGGTGGGTAAGTGAGTGGGTAGGTGGGTGGGTAGGTGAGTGAGCGGGTGGGTGGGTAGGTGAGTGAGCGGGTGGGTAGGTGAGTGAGCGGGTGGGTGGGTAGGTGAGTGAGCGGGTGGGTAGGTGAGTGAGCGGGTGCGTGAGTGGGTGGGTAAGTTAGTGGGTAGGTGGGTGGGTAGGTGAGTGAGCGGGTGGGTGGGTAGGTGAGTGAGCGGGTGGGTAGGTGAGTGAGCAGGTGGGTGGGTAGGTGAGTGAGCGGGTGGGTGGGTAGGTGAGTGAGCGGGTGGGTGGTTGGGTAGGTGAGCGAGCGGGCGGGTGGGTAGGTGAGCGAGCGGGTGGGTGGGTAGGTGAGCGAGCGGGTGGGTGGGTAGGTGAGTGAGCGGGTGGGTGGGTGGGTAGGTGAGTGAACGGGTGGGTGGGTGGGTAGGTGAGTGGGTGGGTGGGTAGGTGAGTGAGCGGGTGGGTGGGTAGGTGAGTGAGCGGGTGGATGGGTGGGTAGGTGAGTGAACGGGTGGGTGGGTGGGTAGGTAGGTGAGTGAGTGAGCGGGTGGGTGGGTGGGTAGGTGAGCAAGCGGGCGGGTGGGTAGGTGAGTGAGCGCGTGGGTGGGTGGGTAGGTGAGTGAGCGGGTGGGTGGGTAGGTGAGTGAACGGGTGGGTAGGTGAGTGAGCGGGTGCGTGAGTGGGTGGGTAAGTTAGTGGGTAGGTGGGTGGGTAGGTGAGTGAGCGGGTGGGTAGGTGAGTGAGCAGGTGGGTGGGTAGGTGAGTGAGCGGGTGGGTGGGTAGGTGAGTGAGCGGGTGGGTGGTTGGGTAGGTGAGCGAGCGGGCGGGTGGGTAGGTGAGCGAGCGGGTGGGTGGGTAGGTGAGCGAGCGGGTGGGTGGGTAGGTGAGTGAGCGGGTGGGTGGGTGGGTAGGTGAGTGAACGGGTGGGTGGGTGGGTAGGTGAGTGGGTGGGTGGGTAGGTGAGTGAGCGGGTGGGTGGGTAGGTGAGTGAGCGGGTGGATGGGTGGGTAGGTGAGTGAACGGGTGGGTGGGTGGGTAGGTAGGTGAGTGAGTGAGCGGGTGGGTGGGTGGGTAGGTGAGCAAGCGGGCGGGTGGGTAGGTGAGTGAGCGCGTGGGTGGGTGGGTAGGTGAGTGAGCGGGTGGGTGGGTAGGTGAGTAAACGGGTGGGAAGGTGGGTGGGTGAGTGGGCGAGTGGGTAGGTGGGTGGGTGAGTGGGCGAGTGGGTGGGTGGGTAGGTAAGTGAGCGGATGGGTAGGTGGGTGGGTGGGTGAGTGGGTGAGTGGGTGAGCGAGTGGGGTAGGTGAGCGAGTGGGTGAGTTGGTGGGTAGTCTCACCGTCTGTGGCGATGTCCTGCACGGGCACCCCGTGCGTGTGGGACATGAAGCCGATGGCCGAGAAGACGACGAATCCGGCGAAGATGCTGGTGGCCGAGTTGAGGATGGAGACGAAGAGCGTGTCCCTGTGCACAGCAGCACCACCCACCCACACCGCCCTCGCTACAGCCCAGCTACCTACACAGCTACCCACACAGCCCTCGCTACAAGCCCAGCTACAACCCCCACCCCGCTACCCACAGCCCCCACCCCGCTACCCACAGCCCCCACCCCGCTACCCACAGCCCCCACCCCGCTACCCACAACCCCCACCCCGCTACCCACAGCCCCCACCCCGCTACCCACAGCCCCCACCCCGCTACCCACAACCCCCACCCCCGCTACCCACAGCCCCCACCCCGCTACCCACAGCCCCCACCCCGCTACCCACAGCCCCCACCCCGCTACCCACAGCCCCCACCCCGCTACCCACAGCCCCCACCCCGCTACCCACAGCCCCCACCCCGCTACCCACAGCCCCCACCCCGCTACCCACAGCCCCCACCCCGCTACCCACAGCCCCCACCCCGCTACCCACAGCCCCCACCCTCATGTTGCCTGCAGGTGACGCCGCGTGCCTCAAGCGAGTGGGTGAGGCTGTAGGCGAGTGGATGGATGGGCGGGTGAGTTGAGTGGGTGAGCGGGTGAGTGGGTGAGTTGAGTGGGTGAGCGGGTGAGCGGGCGGGTGGGCGGGCGGGTGAGCGGGTGGGTGAGCGGGTGGGTGAGCGGGTGGGTGAGTGGGTAAGCGGGTGGGTGGGTGAGCGGGTGGGTGAGTGGGTGAGTGGGTGAGTGGGTGGGTGCGCGGGTGGGTGAGTGGGTGAATGGGTGAATGGGTGGGTGAATGAGTGGGTGAGTGAGTGAGCGGGTGAGTGAGTGAGTAAGTGAGCGGGTGAGTGAGTGGGTGAGCAGGTGAGCGGGTGGGTGGGTGAGCGTGTGGGTCCGCACTGGATGATGTTCTTGTCGAAGGCGTTGTAGCTGGACATGGAAATGAGGGAGCCGAACCCAATCCCAATGGAGTTGAAGATCTGAGCGGCAGCATTGACCCAGACCTGGGGCAGACACACACACACAGACACACACACACAGACACACACACAGACACACACACACAGACACACGCACACACAGTCACACACACAGACACACACACAGTCACACACACACACAGACACACACAGACACACACAGACACAACAACAACAACCGCCATTCGCCACTAAGTGGCGGTGACGTCACCACGACGCTTGTGCCAGGCCAAGTGCACCTTGAGGCAACGTGAAGTGTCATACGTCCGCTGGCAGGAGGTCACGGGGCAGACCCAGCAGGTGCCACGGGTCGACTGACTGAAATGACCGAGATGACTGGCTGATGCACCACCTGTGCCCCCTACTGTGCCAACTTGCTGTGCTTTAGCCACCCGGCGCTCCGCTCGTTGTTGTGAGCGTCGCTCCTCCGCCCTCCGTTGTTGTTGGAGGGCGACTGCCTCCAACTGCCCAGTAGCATCCTTCACGAGCCTCCTCCACTGAGGCCGATCTTGACACCGCTGGTACCAGTCATCGGCAAGTCCACTCAGCTCCACGTCCTCCTGTACCACATCACTCCATCTCTTCTCTAGCCCTTGCCGCGCCCGTTTAGCCCCCTCGATCCGGCCGAACAAAAGCTGTTTAGGCATGCGGTGGCTGGGCATGCGGGCTACATGACCCAGCCAACACAGCCTTGCCTGCCGGAGGAGCTCACCGATGAGACTTTGCCCAGATCTTTCAAGGATTTGTGAGCTCCTCACACAATCCAGCCTGCAGGTTAAACCCAGGATGGATCGTAGGCAGGCCAGCCTAAATGTTTATAACCGGCGAAGGTGCTCCATTAGGGGGGTCCACGTTTCGCAAGCGTAGAGAAGGGAGGGAATGACCGTGGCCGAGAAGACCTGAAGCTTCGTGCGGAGCGACAGACCAGGTAGCTTCCACACAGCGTTACGCAACCGATGAAAAGATATTGCCGCTCGACTGATTCTGAGTGAGACTTCTGCTGCTAAACCGGAGCCGGTCATAAGCACACTGCCCAGGTATGGGAAACTCTCCACTCTCTCCACAACTGCCCCATCACCAATTGGGAGTTGTGGTGGAGTGTCCGATGGTACAAAATACCGAGGCAGGTGCTTAGTTTTGGTGGGGCTGATGGTAAGGCTCCACCTCTTAGTGGCACGCTCCAGTCTCAGACACACACACGCACACAGACACACACACAGCCACACACGCACAGGAGGTAGGCGGGGTGGTACCTGCGCGTTGAGAAGTTGATCCCACTGCGGGCTCATGTAGTAGAGGACTCCCTCCAAGGCTCCGGGCAGCATGGCGTTGTTGATGAGCAGGGCCAGGAGGACCAGGTAGGGGAACGTGGCCGTGAAGTACACCACCTGGTACGCACGGAGAGACACGCGGAGACACGGGGAGACACGTGGAGACACGGGGAGACACGGGAGACACGGGGAGACGCGGGGAGACACGGGAGACACGGGGAGACACGGGGAGACACGTGGAGACACGTGGAGACACGGGGAGACACGGGAGACACGGGGAGACGCGGGGAGACACGGGAGACACGGGGAGACACCGGGAGACGCGGGGAGACGCGGGGAGACACGGGAGACACGGGGAGACACGGGGAGACACGGGAGACACGGGGAGACACGGGAGACGCGGGGAGACACGGGGAGACACGGGAGACGCGGGGAGACACGGGGAGACACAGGAGACACGGGGAGACGCGGGGAGACGCGGGGAGACACGGGAGACACGGGGAGACACCGGGAGACGCGGGGAGACGTGGGGAGACACGGGAGACACGGGGAGACACGGGAGACACGGGGAGACGTGGGGAGACACGGGAGACACGGGGAGACGCGAGGAGACGCGGGGAGACGTGGGGAGACACGGGAGAAACGGGGAGACACGGGAGACACGGAGAGACACGGGGAGACACAGGAGACACGGGAGACACGGGGAGACACGGGAGACGCGGGGAGACACGGGAGACGTGGGGAGACACGGGAGACGCGGGGAGACACGGGGAGACACAGGAGACACGGGAGACGCGGGGAGACACCGGGAGACGCGGGGAGACGCGGGGAGACGTGGGGAGACACGGGGAGACACTGGAAGACACGGGGAGACGCGGGAGACACGGGTAAAGGGGACTCACATGAAGGGGACACCCAGAGAGAGGGGATCGAGGGGATGAGGCCCCTGCCCTCACCTTGCCCGTGGACTTGACCCCCTTGAAGACGCACAGGTAGACCAGCGCCCAGGCGAGAACCAGGAGGCCGAACAGCTCCCAGCGCATCGAGCCGCCATGCTCCAGACCGCCACTCAAGGCGAGCACGCGCTTGCTGGAGAGCACGTGACAGGGGTCACGTGGGTGGGGGTCACGGTGGTGGGGGGTCACGGTAGTGGGGGTCACGGTGGGGGTGGTGGTGGTGATGATGGTAGTAGTGGTAGTGGTGATGGTGGTGATGGTGGTGGTGGTGATGGTGGGGGTCACGGTGGTGATGGTGGTGATGGTGGTGGTGGTAGTGGTGGTGGTGATGGTGGTGGTGATGGTGGTGGGTGTGATGGTGATGGTGGTGATGGTGGGAGTAGTGGTGGTGGTGGGAGTAGTGGTGGTGATGGCGGTGATGGTGGTGATGATGGTGGTGATGGTGGTGGTGATGGTGGTGGTGTGTGATGGTGGTGGTGATGGTGATGATTGTAGTGGTGGTGGGGGTGGTGGTGGTGGTGATGGTGGTGGTGATGGTGGTTGATGGTGGTGGTGGTGATGGTGATGGTGGTGGTGATGGTGGTGGTGATGGTGGTGATGGTGGTGGTGATGGTGGTGGGTGTGATGGTGATGGTGGTGATGGTGGGAGTAGTGGTGGTGGTGGGAGTAGTGGTGGTGATGGTGGTGATGGTGGTGGTGATGGTGGTGGTGGTGATGGTGGTGGTGATGGTGATGATTGTGGTGGTGGTGGGGGTGGTGGTGGTGGTGATGGGGGTGATGGTGGTGGTGGTGATGGTGGTGGTGATGGTGGTGGTGGTGATGGTGGTGGTGATGATGGTGATGGTGGTGGTGATGGTGGTTGATGGTGGTGGTAGTGGTAGTACTGCTGACTGGTGGTGAAGTTGTCCACCACCTCACCTGTAGCACTGGTGGTGAAGTTGTCCACCTCCTCACCTGTATCACTGCTGGTGAAGTTGTCCACCTCCTCACCTGTAGCACTGCTGACTGGTGGTGTAGTTGTCCACCACCTCACCTGTAGTCCTCCTCACTGGTGGTGAAGTTGTCCACCACCTCACCTGTAGCACTGCGGGTGAAGTTGTCCACCACCTCACCTGTAGTACTGCTGACTGGAGGACTGGAGGGTGGAGTTGGGGCGAGTCACCCCGTCCGAGCACGAGTCCACCTCGTTCCAGGAGTTGTTGCAGCTCAGCCAGGGGAGCGGCTGCTGGAACGAGTTGACGAGGTAGAAGAGAGACCACGTGATGATGACGTTGTAGTAGGTGCACAGCAGGAACGAGATGGCCACCGTGGCCAGACCCACACCTACACAGAGAGAGACAGGGGTGATGGTGGTGGTGATGGTGGTGGTGGTGGTGATGGTGGTGGTGATGGTGGTGGTGGTGATGGTGGTGGTGGTGGAGGTGGTGATGGTGGTGGTGATGGTGATGGTGGTGGAGGTGGTGATGGTGGTGGTGATGGTGATGGAGGTGGTGGTGAAGGTGGTGGTGATGGTAGTGGTGATGGTGGTGATCATGGTGGTGATCATGGTGGTGATCATGGTGGTGATGGTCGTGGTGGTGATGATGGTGGTCGTGGTGATGGTCGTGGTGGTGGTGAATCTGTAGGCCGTCTCAGTCGATCAACCCATGGCAGCTGCGGGGGAGACGTGGGGGAGAGACACGTGACGTGCCTTTGAAGAGGGGGCAGATGGCCGCCATGGCCCTGACTGGCCCCAGGCCCGTGTACTGCCCCACGGTCATCTCCATGAGCAGCAGGGGGACCCCGCACAGCGCGAGCATCACCAGGTAGGGCAGCAGGAACGCGCCTGGACACGCACACAGACAACAAGACAAAGATCCCCCAGGTAGCCCCTAGCAGGGCGGTAGGGGCAAGTGCTGCTAGTAGCGAGTAGCACCACCTATGATGCACACACAGGCAAAGCTCCCCCAGGTAGCCTCTAGCAGGGATGTAGGGGCAAGTGCTGCTAGTATCGAGTAGCACCACCTATGACACACAGACAAAGCTCCCCCCCCCTTCATCTTACCCCTCTCCCCTCCCCCTTCACCTTGCACCCGTCTCCTCCCCTCACCTGTCATCACCTCCTCCCCCCACCCCCCACCCCACCCCCCATCCACCTCCTCCCCCCACCCCCCCCCACCCACCTCCCCCACCACCACCCCCCCACCCCCACCCCCCACCCACCTCCCCCTCCACCCACCCCCCACCCCCACCCACCCCCCACCCCCCACCAACCCACCCCCCCACCCCCCACCCACCCCCACCCCCCACCCCACCCCCCCCACCCCCACCCACCCCCCACCCCCACCCACCTCCCCCGCTGCGGTAGCACAGGTAAGGGAAGCGCCACACGTTGCCCAGCCCCACGGCGTAGCCGGTGCACGCGAGCGTGAACTCGGCGCCACGACTCCAGCGCTCGCGCGGGGCGGGGGGGGGCGGGGGGGCGGGGCTGCCCCCCTCGGGGCTGCGGGGAGGGGGAGGGGGGAGGGGGAGGGGAGGTGAGGGGGGAGGTAGAGGGGGGAGGTGGAGGGGGGAGGGGGGAGGTGGAGGGGGAGGGGGAGAAGGGATGGGGAGGGGGGAGGTGGGAGGTAGAGGGGGGAGGGGGGGAGGGGGGAGGTGGGGAGGGGGGGAGAAGGGATGGGGAGGGGGGAGGGGGAGGGGGGAGAAGGGATGGGGAGGGGGGGAGAAGGGATGGGGAGGGGGGAGGTTGGAGGTGGAGGGGGGAGAAGGATGGGGAGGGGGGAGGGGGGAGGTGGGGAGGGGGGAGAAGGGATGGGGAGGGGGGAGGTGGGAGGGGGGAGGTGGAGGGGGGGAGGGGGAGGGAGTAGGGGGGAGGGGGCCCACAAGTCAGGACACAGAATTATTATTATTATACAGTGATGGTGATGTTGATGAGGTGATGATCATGATGACGATGATGTTGATGGGATGAGGTGATCATCATGATGGTGATGTTGATGGTGATGAGGTGATCATCATGATGATGTTGATGGTGATGAGGTGATCATCATGATGGTGATGTTGATGGTGATGAGGTGATGATCATCATGATGATGTTGATGGTGATGAGGTGATGATGATCATGATGTTGATGGTGATGAGGTGATGATCATCATGTTGATGTTGATGGTGATGAGGTGATGATCATGATGATGATGATGTTGATGGTGATGAGGTGATCATCATGATGATGTTGATGGTGATGGTGATGAGGTGATGATGATCATGATGATGATGATGTTGATGGTGATGAGGTGATGATCATCATGATGATGATGGTGATGAGGTGATGATGATCATGATGATGATGATGTTGATGGTGATGAGGTGATGCTCATCATGATGATGATGTTGATGGTGATGAGGTGATGATGATCATGATGATGATGATGTTGATGGTGATGAGGTGATGCTCATGATGATGATGATGTTGATGGTGATGAGGTGATGATCATCATGATGATGATGTTGATGAGGTGATGATCATGATGATGATGATGTTGTTAATGGTGATAAAGTGATGATCATCATGATGTTGATGTTGATGAGTTGATGATGATCATCATGATGGTGATGTTGATGTTGATGAGATGATGTCAAGGCCTCACCTGAAGTCCTGAGAGATGGAAGCCGTCTTAGCACTCCGCAGCTTCCCCATGACGAGGTTAGGAGGTGAGGAGGAAGCGAGGGTGAGGAGGTGGTGAGGGGGGAGGAGGAGGTGAGGGGTGAGGAGGTGGTGAGGGTGAGGAGGTGGTGAGGGTGAGGAGGAGGTGAGGGTGAGGAGGTGGTGAGGGTGAGGAGGAGGTGAGGGTGAGGAGGAGGTGAGGGTGAGGAGGTGGTGAGGGTGAGGAGGAGGTGAGGGTGAGGAGGAGGTGAGGGTGAGGAGGAGGTGAGGGTGAGGAGGAGGTGAGGGTGAGGAGGTGGTGAGGGTGAGGAGGAGGTGAGGGTGAGGAGGAGGTGAGGGTGAGGAGGAGGTGAGGGTGAGGAGGAGGTGAGGGTGAGGAGGTGGTGAGGGTGAGGAGGAAGTGAGGGTGAGGAGGAGGTGAGGGTGAGGAGGTGGTGAGGGTGAGGAGGTGGTGAGGGTGAGGAGGAGGTGAGGGTGAGGAGGAGGTGAGGGTGAGGAGGAGGTGAGGGTGAGGAGGTGGTGAGGGTGAGGAGGAGGTGAGGGTGAGGAGGAGGTGAGGGTGAGGAGGTGGTGAGGGTGAGGAGGTGGTGAGGGTGAGGAGGAGGTGAGGGTGAGGAGGAGGTGAGGGTGAGGAGGGTGGTGAGGGTGAGGAGGAGGTGAGGGTGAGGAGGAGGTGAGGGTGAGGAGGTGGTGAGGGTGAGGAGGAGGTGAGGGTGAGGAGGTGGTGAGGGTGAGGAGGAGGTGAGGGTGAGGAGGAGGTGAGGGTGAGGAGGAGGCGAGGGTGAGGAGGAGGTGAGGGTGAGGAGGAGGTGAGGGTGAGGAGGAGGCGAGGGTGAGGAGGTGGTGAGGGTGAGGAGGAGGTGAGGGTGAGGAGGTGGTGAGGGTGAGGAGGAGGTGAGGGTGAGGAGGAGGCGAGGGTGAGGAGGTGGTGAGGGTGAGGAGGAGGTGAGGGTGAGGAGGTGGTGAGGGTGAGGAGGAGGTGAGGGTGAGGAGGAGGCGAGGGTGAGGAGGAGGCGAGGGTGAGGAGGAGGCGAGGGTGAGGAGGAGGCGAGGGTGAGGAGGAGGCGAGGGTGAGGAGGAGGTGAGGAGGAGGCGAGGGTGAGGAGGAGGTGAGGAGGAGGTGAGGGTGAGGTGAGGGTGAGGAGGCGAGGTGAGGAGGTGAGGAGGTGAGGAGGAGGTGAGGAGGTGGTGAGGGTGAGAAGGCGAGGGTGAGGAGGTGGTGAGAGTGAGGAGGTGGTGAGGGTGAGGAGGTGAGGAGGTGGTGAGGGTGAGGAGGAGGCGAGGGTGAGGAGGCGAGGGTGAGGAGGAGGCGAGGTGAGGGTGAGGAGGAGGTGAGGAGACACGGAGAGGCGAGGTGAACGAGTCGAGGCGAGCTGAGCGTGCTCCGTGTCGCCGCTCCGCGCGAGTTGAACTTCCACCTTAGTCCGGCGGTGACTGGAGACTCATTAACGGCTGAGGGGGGGGGGGGGCAGCACGCGCATCAGTGGGGCTCGTCACGTGTCACGGCCTCGGAGTGCACCTAGCCTGGCACAGGCGCCGTGACGATTCCCGATCATCACGGCACCACCACCACCACCACCGCCATCACCACCACCACCACCACGACCGCCACCGCTGACCGATGTCTGAACTGGCCTTGGGCCTCCCCCTAGGGAGACTCAAATGGGCACCTCGTGCGGTGGGTGGGTGGCAAACATCGCCACTGGGGAGACAATGGCGGCCGGGCGGGCGTGGTGGTGCTGGCCACCACCCCCCTCTGTGTGTGCCACAGTGGGGGCCTTCATAGGTGCCGCTGCTACTCGCCACTTGCCCCTGCAGCCCTGCCAGAGGCTACCTGGGGGAGCTTTGTCTGTGTGTGCAGATTACCTGCTGGATCTCCTCTCTGTTTCAAAGAACAAATGTGACCTCAGGTCTTCTTGGTTCTTTCGGTAAAGTCACGTAGAATTGAATAATAAATTAATAAAAATAAAACATAATAAAATAATTCTCACGACGTTTCGGCCACAACGCAAGTAGCCGTCCTCAGGTGGAGAACAGGTCTGTCGAGGAGACAGCGTCTGAATGTTATTATTTTTATTATTTTATTGTTTCAATTCTACGTGACTTTACCGAAAGAACCAAGAAGATGAATCCCTGCAGTCACGAAAGCTTTACATCGAAATTTGACCTAAGGTCTTCGCTCATTTACCAGCTTCACATTCCTTATTGCCGTACAAATACTGGAGGAAGGGCCTTTGATATTGATGCCCCCAGGGTCTGGAATGCTATTGCCAATAAACTGCAACTTGAATCACTAACTATGAGATCTTCACTCAAAACTGCTCGAGAGGAGTTGTACACCCCGAGCTGCCACTGCAATTTAGTGGCCTAAAATACAAAGTTTCGCTCCGGATGATCGCTGCAAAGTATGATCTGTGTTTAGATTTAGTGTGTTGATCTTAAAGGTGCATTGAAACATGTTGACACTCCGACTGATGCTCCTGCTGTTGCGGAGTGACTCATGCAGCCAGCTATGGCTGCAGAGTTTGGTGGTACATGTTGTTTACGTCGTTCATTGTGAAAATTCGGTCACAGTTCCTATGACCTGCACTGTTTCATTGCTTTCATGGCTTTATTTTGGTGATTTTCGATCAGTTTTTTGGTTTGGCCATGTTTGTTTGTTGTAGTACAGAGTTAGACTGATGGCCTTAATCTAAGTTGTGTTGTGGTTGTTGTTGTTTGACTTGCATCCCACTGGGATTTTTGCACATTTTTGTGTACGGTGCCTTTTCTGCAATATTTTGCTGTCTTTTCTGGGATTTTCTGTTTTCACTCAGTCACATATTCACTTTAAGATGTTTTTTGTTCATGTTTTTGTTTTTTGTTTGTTGCGGTTGCACCCGATTCAAGAGCCGAATGGCTCACAGGGCTATACCTAATAAATAAACTTGAATAGGTGTTGCTACTCGCTACTAGCAGCACTTGCCCCTGCAGCCCTGCTAGAGGCTACCTGGGGGAGCTTTGTCTGTGTGTGCATCATAGGTGGTGCTACTCGCCACTAACAGCCCTTGCCCCTGCAGCCTGCGATAAGCTACATGGGGGAGCTTTGCGATTGTTTATTCGCGTGGCAATGAATGACCGGCTGGGTGATAATGAGTCAATGCGTCACTCAGTAATCCGTATCGCCGCATTCATCTCCCCAACCCCCCCACTGATGGTGAATGAGTGTGGGGGTCGTGGCCTGCGCAATGCCTGCCCTAGATTTGAAGCTTTCGTGACTGCAAGGATTCATATTCTTAAGTTTTTTCGGTAAAGTCACGCAGGTAAAACATTTAAATTAATAAAAATAAATTAAAAAATCACGACGATTCGGAGGCAACGATAGCTGTATCACTGCACGATTGCTGTATCACGTGATACAGCAATCGTGCTGTGACTGTTCCACTTGAAGACGGAAGCTTGTGTTGCCTCCGAAACGTCGTGATTTTTTATTTTATTTTTATTTAACTTTTATTAATTTAAAATGTTTTACCTACGTGGTGACTTTACCGAAAACACCTAAGAATAACAATGCCAGCCCGTCCGCCTGTGTCTCCCCAGTGGCTATGTTTAAACTACGCACCACTGCACCAGGTACTCATTTTAGGCTGAGTCGACCTAGGCGAGAGGGGGAGGGGGCGAGGTCCACATGGGTACCGGTTTTGCAGAGAAGCTCCATGTAGAATGGAAAAAATAAAATAATAAAAATAAAACATTATAAAATAATTCTCACGACGTTTCGGCCACAACGCAAGCAGCCGTCCTCAGGTGAAGAATAGGTCCTGTCGAGAAGACAGACCTGTTCAGACGCTGTCTTCTCGACAGACCTGTTCTTCACCTGAGGACGGCTGCTTGCGTTGTGGCCGAAACGTCGTGAGAATTAATTTATGTTTTTTTTTCCCTTCTACGTGATGACTTTACCGAAAGAACCAAGAAGATGAATCCCTGCAGTCACGAAAGCTTTAAATCGAAATTTAAGCTCCATGTAGTTGCTGGTTACGAGGTGCAGAGGTCGCAAACGGGTTTTGATTCCTTACCCCCCGTACCCGTACCCGGCCGCACCAGGGTCGCAAACGGGTACCCGTACCCGGCCGTACCCGTACCCTACCCATACCCGGCGGGGTACGGGTAGGGTACGGGTATCGGGTACCCAATTGCGACCTCTGGGATGAAGCCATGTTGCAGGCGCGGGTGGGTTGATTCTAGGAACTTGAATTGTGAGAAGAGACAAGACGTTGAGAAATGAGTGACAAACGGTGACTCACCAATGACTCACGGCCTACCCGTACCCGGCCGCACCAGGGTCACAAACGGCTACCCGTACCCGGCCGGGTACGCGGCCGGGTACGGGTAGCCGGGTATCGAGTAGGGTACCTAGCCTGGCATAGCAGTCAACCCAAGGCACCTGCAGGGTCTGTCCTGTGACAATCCTGCACCTAGCCTGGCACAGCAGTCAGCCCAAGGCACCTGCTGGGTCTGTCCCGTGACCTCCTCCTGCACCTCGGGGGAGGAGGGTGAGGGGGGGTGAAGGGGGGGGCGAAGGGGGGGGGCGAGGTGAGGGGGGGGGCGAGGTGAGGGGGGGGCGAGGTGAGGGGGGGGGCGAGGGGAGGGGGGGGGGCGAGGGGGGGGGGCGAGGGGAGGGGGGGGGGCGAGGTGAGGGGGGGGGGGCGAGGGGAGGGGGGGGCGAGGGGAGGGGGGGGGGCGAGGTGAGGGGGGGGGGCGAGGGGGAGGGGGGCGAGGTGAAGAGGGGGCGAGACGAGGGGGGGCAAGATGAGGGGGGGGGCGAGGTGAGGGGGGGTGAAGGGGGGGGGGCGAGGTGAGGGGGGAGGGGGGGGGGGCGAGGTGAGGGGGGGGGCGAGGGGAGGGGGGGGCGAGGTGGGAGGGCGAGGTGAGGGGCGAGGTGAGGGGGGGGCGAGAGGTGAGGGAGCGGCGAGAGAGGGGGAGGGGCGGCGGCAAAGTGGGCGGGGCGAGGGAGGTGGACGGGGCGAGGGAGGTGGGCGGGGCGAGGGAGGTGGGCGGGGCGAGGGAGGTGGGCGGGGCGAGGGAGGTGGGCGGGGCGAGGGAGGTGGGCGGGGCGAGGGAGGTGGGCGGGGCGAGGGAGGTGGGCGGGGCGAGGGAGGTGGGGCGGGGCGAGGGAGGTGGGCGGGGCTGCCCACGTGACCCTGCTAGGCCTCAGCCTGCTCTTAGTCGTGGTTGTGTCTCCGGCTGCTGCTGCTACTTCTACTACTGTTGCTGCTGGTGGTCCTGCCTGCTGCTGCTGCTACTGCTGCTGCTACTGCTGCTGCTCCTGCTGCTGCTGCTGGTGGGGGTTGTGAGAGGCGCCGCTTCGCCGCTTCTTTTATGCAAGTCGCCGAGGTTCGAGGCGCAGGCCCGCGCACGAGCCCGCTCGCCCACTGCTGGCGGAGCCGCCCCCACTGGGGGGGGGGCCTCGAGGGAGCCCCTCGCGGAGGGAGCAGCCCGCGGCCCTCCTCGCCTCCTCAGCGGCTGCGGCGGCGGCGGCCTCAGCGGCAGCCTCAGCAGCCTCGGCGGCCTCCTCCTCCTCGCGCAGGCAGCGCCACCGACTCCGGGGCCCGCGGCCGCGGCCGCTTCGGGCGGCGGCTGCGGCCGCGAGCAGCGCGGCTACTGCTGCTGCTGGGAGCAGCGGTCAGAAGGCCGGGAAGAGGTGAGGGGTGGGGAGGGGTGAGAAGAAGGGGGAGGGGGCGTGAGGAGAGGAGGGGGGGAGGAGGAAGAGGGGGGGGGGAGAGAAAGGGGGGGGGGTGAGGAGAAAGGGGGGGGGTGAGGAGAAAGAGGGGAGGTGAGGAGAAAGAGGGGGGGTGAGGAGAAAGAGGGGGGGGTGAGGAGAAAGGGGGGGGGGGTGGAGGAGAAAGGGGGGGGGGGGGGGTGAGGAGAAAGAGGGGGGGTGAGGAGAAAGAGGGGGGGTGAGGTGAGGAGGGGGGTGGGTGGTGGTGAGGGTGGTGATGGTAGGAGTGAGTGATGGTGGTGAGGGTGGTAGTAGTGTTGAGGGTGGTGAAGGTGGTGGTGGTGGTAGTGGTGAGGGTGGTAGTAGTGGTGAGAGTGGTGAGGGTGGTAGTAGTGGTGAGAGTGGTGGTGGTGAGTGATGGTGGTGAG
>NW_027614110.1:127500-133426 GCF_965212315.1 Lampetra planeri
CACTCAGCTCCACGTCCTCCTGTACCACATCACTCCATCTCTTCTCTAGCCCGTGCCGCACCCGTTTAGCCCCCTCGATCCGGCCAAACAAAAGCTGTTTAGGCATGCGGTGGCTGGGCATGCGGGCTACTTAACCCAGCCAACGCAGCCTTGCCTGCCGGAGGAGCTCACCGATGGGACTTTACCCAGATCTTTCAAGGATTTGTGAGCTCCTCACACAATCCAGCCTGGTTAAACCCAGGATGGATCGTAGGCAGGCCAGCCTAAATGTTTCCTACCGGCGAAGATGCTCCATTAGGGGGGTCCACGTTTCGCAAGCGTAGAGAAGGAAGGGAATGACCGTGGCCGAGAAGACCTGAAGCTTCGTGCGCAGCGACAGACCAGGTAGCTTCCACACAGTGTTACGCAACCGATGAAAAGATATTGCCGCTCGACTGATTCGGAGTGAGATCTCTGCTGATAAACTGGAGCCGGTCATAAGCACACTGCCCAGGTATGGGAAACTCTCCACTCTCTCCACAACTGCCCCATCACCGATTGGGAGTTGTGGGGGGTGGAGTGTCCGATGGTACAAAATACCCAGGCAGGTGGTTAGTTTTGGTGGGGCTGATGGTAAGGCCCCACCTCGTAGTGGCACGCTCCAGTCTCAGCAGCAGCATCTCCAACTCCTCTTCTGAATGAGCAGCTATTACCAAATCATCGGCATACATAACGTGGTTGACCAATAGGGAGCCATCCCTTGATCGCACCCGGGCGTCGATCAGCCTCCCATTATATCTGTACCAAATGAAAATTCCCCCGGTACAGCTATTGAAGGCTTCACGAACTACGCAGTCAAAATAGATGTTAAATAATGTGGGAGCCAGAGGAGATCCCTGCCGCACCCCAAGGTGTACAGGGAAAGGCTCCGACTCCCGGCCACGTAGTTTTACCTGGGCCCGCTCACCATCATGAAAGTCCTTAATGATCGTGAGCAGAGGGTCAGGGACTCCGAAAGCACGAAGAACAACCCAGAGCCCAGGCCTACTGATGGTATCATAGGCCTTGACCAGGTCAATAAAGCAGAGATGTAGGTCTTGTTGGAATTCCCTACACCGCTGCTGTAGCAGACGGACAGAAAATATGGCATTTGTGCAGGAACGCCCCTTCCTGAAACCGCATTGGGGCTCCGCAAGCCTCTCCTCAGCGTGCCTAGCAAGGCGATGTTGAATAATCCTTGCCAGGACACACACACACACAGAGACAAAGATAAAAAGATCCCCCATATAGCTTTAACAGACTGTAGGGGCAAGTGCTGTTAGCGAGCACCTATGAAGGCCGGAACGGTACACGAGGGGGTGGGTGGCCAGCACCACGCCCGACCGCCTTTGTCTCCCCAGTGGCGATGTTCACACACCGCACCAGGAACTCATTTAAGGCTGAGTCGACCTAGGGGAGGCCCAGGACCGGTTCAGATAATCGTCACTGGTGTTGGCCGTAGAGCGGGAATCGAACCCGGGTCGCCAAGTTCATAGCGCAGCGCGCTAACCGCCACACTACCGCTCCCCTTACACAGAGACACACACAGAGACACACACAGAGACACACACAGAGACACACACAGAGACACACACAGAGACACACACAGACACACACACAGACACACACAGACACACACACAGACACACACACAGACACACACACAGACACACACACAGACACACACACAGACACACACACAGACACACACACAGACACACACACAGACCACACACACAGACACACACACAGACACACACACAGACACACACACAGACACACACACAGACACACACAGACACACACAGACACACACACAACACACAGACAACACATACAGACACGCTCGATCTCTCCCCCCCCCACGCCAGAGAGTAGGAGCGAGGCTGTCTGTGTGTGTGTGTGTTTGTGTCTGTGTTTGTGTGTCTGTGTGTGTGTTTGTGTCTCCCGCAGGTACGAGGTGGACGACATTGACGAAGAAGGGAAAGAGTAAGTCTGTGTGTGTGTGTATGTGTGTCTATTTGTGTGTCTGTGTCTGTGTGTGTGTTTCTGTGTGTGTGTCTGTGTGTGTGTGTGTGTGTCTGTGTGTGTGTGTCTATTTGTGTGTGTATGTGTCTCTGTGTGTGTGTCTGTGTGTGTGTCTGTGTGTCTGCCTCAGTGGCCCGCGATCACAAATCACTATTTAACTCCATCAAAAAAGTAACCTGCAGCGCCACACCTATTACCATCATTAGAGGAAAAAACGGTGATCCAATCTCCGACCCCCAGGAACAGGTTTGCAGATTTGCTGAGCATTTCTGTGAGGTCCTGGGGGAGGGAAAATCTCTCAGCCAGGAAAACATCATGGCACAAAGTGGGGATAACCCTGCTGAGGCTGCGGTGCCTCAAATATTGGAAGAGGTCACCCCCTGTGAGTGGCTGGCTGAGGTACCAGCTGTTGAGGAAGTACTGAGGGCGATCCGGAGTCTGAGACCAGGGAAGGCACCGGGCAGAGATGATCTCCCAGGCGAAATGCTGAGGGAGGGTGGCGTTTGTGCACAGACTGCCCTATTTGACATCATAACAACAGTCTGGACCACTGGACGGGTTCCGCAGGACTGGAAGGATGCCCTGGTGGTCCCCCTCTTTAAGAAGGGGGACCGCACAGACTGTAACAACTACAGGGGCATCTCACTCCTCAGTGTGCCGGGTAAGGTCCTGGCAAGGATTATTCAACATCGCCTTGCTAGGCATGCTGAGGAGAGGCTTGCGGAGCCCCAATGTGGTTTCAGGAAAGGGCGGTCCTGCACAGATGCCATATTTTCTGTCCGTCTGCTACAGCAGAGGTGTAGGGAATTCCAAAAAGACCTACATCTCTGCTTTATTGACCTGGTCAAGGCCTATGATACCATCAGTAGGACTGGGCTCTGGGTTGTTCTTCGTGCTTTCGGAGTCCCCTGACCCTCTGCTCACGATCATTAAGGACCTTCATGATGGTGAGCGGGCCCGGGTAAAACTACGTGGCCGGGAGTCGGAGCCTTTCCCTGTACACCTTGGGGTGCGACAGGGATGTCCTCTGGCTCCCACATTATTTAACATCTATTTCGACTGCGTAGTTCGTGAAGCCTTCAATAGCTGTACCGGGGGAATTACCATTTGGTACAGATATAATGGGAGGCTGATCGACGCCCGGGTGCGATCAAGGGATGGCTCCCTATTGGTCAACCACGTTATGTATGCCGATGATTTGGTAATAGCTGCTCATTCAGAAGAGGAGTTGGAGACGCTGCTGCTGAGACTGGAGTGTGCCACTAAGAGGTGGGGCCTTGCCATCAGCCCCACCAAAACTAAGCACCTGCCTGGGTATTTTGTACCATCGGGCACTCCGCCCCCACAACTCCCAATCGGTGATGGGGCAGTTGTGGAGAGAGTAGAGAGTTTCCCATACCTGGGCAGTGTGCTCATGACCAGCTCCAGTTTATCAGCAGAGGTCTCACTCCGAATCAGTCGAGCGGCAATATCTTTTCATCGGTTGCGTAACGCTGTGTGGAAGCTACCTGGTCTGTCGCTCCGCACGAAGCTTCAGGTCTTCTCGGCCACGGTCATTCCCTCCTTCTCTACGCTTGCGAAACGTGGACCCCCCTAGTGGAGCATCTTCGCCGGTTGGAAACATTTAGGCTGGCCTGCCTACGATCCATCCTGGGTTTAACCAGGCTGGATTGTGTGAGGAGCTCACAAGTCCTTGAAAGATCTGGGCAAAGTCCCATCAGTGAGCTCCTCCGGCAGGCAAGGCTGCGTTGGCTGGGTCATGTAGCCCGCATGCCCAGCCACCGCATGCCTAAACAGCTTTTGTTCGGCCGGATCGAGGGGGCTAAACGGGCGCGGCACGGGCTAGAGAAGAGATGGAGTGATGTGGTACAGGAGGACGTGGAGCTGAGTGGACTTGCCGATGACTGGTACCAGCGGTGTCAAGATCGGCCTCAGTGGAGGAGGCTCGTGAAGGACGCTACTGGGCAGTTGGAGGCAGTCGCCCTCCAACAACAACGGAGGGCGGAGGAGCGACGCTCACAACAACGAGCGGAGCGCCGGGTGGCTAAAGCACAGCAAGTTGGCACAGTAGGGGGCACAGGTGGTGCATCAGCCAGTCATCTCGGTCATCTCGGTCAGTCGACCCGTGGCACCTGGGTCTGCCCCGTGACCTCCTGCCAGCGGGCGTTCGACACTTCACGTGGCCTCAAGGTGCACATGGCCTGGCACAAGCGTCGTGGTGACGTCACCGCCACTTAGTGGCGAATGGCGGTTGTTGTTGTTGTCTGTGTGTGTGTGTGTCTATTTGTGTGTGTATGTGTCTCTGTGTGTGTGTCTGTGTCTGTGTGTGTGTCTATTTGTGTGTGTATGTGTGTGTGTTTGTGTGTGTGACTGTGTGTGACTGTGTGTGTGTGTCAATATGTGTCTGTGTCCTGTATGTGAAGACAGCACAGCCTGTTTCAGCCATGTCCCCTTTCACCGTGTCTCCCCGTGTCTCCCCGTGTCTCCCCCGTGTCTCCCCGTGTCTCCCCGTGTCTCCCCCGTGTTTCCCCATGTCTCCCCCGTGTCTCCCCGTGTCTCTCCGTGCCCCCGCCCCCCCGTGTCTCCCCCGTGTCTCCCCCGTGTCCCCCCCCGTGTCTCCCCGTGTCTCCCCCGTGTCTCCCCCGTGTCTCCCCGTGTCTCCCCGTGTCTCCCCGTGTCTCCCCGTGTCTCCCCGTGTCCCCCCGTGTCTCCCCGTGTCTCCCCCGTGTCTCCCCCGTGTCGCCCCGTGTCTCCCCCGTGTCTCCCCCGTGTCTCCCCCGTGTCTCCCCGTGTCTCCCCGTGTCTCCCCCGTGTCTCCCCGTGTCTTCGCGTGCAGACGACACAGTTTGTCTCGCCGCCGAGTGATCCCGCTGCCTCAGTGGAAGGCCAATCCGGAGACGGACCCCGAGTCGCTGTTCCAGAAAGACCAGTTGGTGCTGGCGCTGTACCCACAGACCACCTGCTTCTATCGCGCGCTCATCCACGCTCCACCGCACAGGGTACTCACTCAGTCACTCACTCACACAGCCACTCACTCAGTCACTCACACAGTCACTCACTCACGCAGCCACTCACTCACACAGCCACTCACTCACACAACCACTCACTCACTCAGCCACTCACTCAGCCACTCACTCACACAGCTACTCACTCACACAGCCACTCACTCACACAGCCACTCACTCACTCAGCTACTCACTCACACAGTCACTCACTCACACACTAACTCACACAGCCACTCACACACTCACTCACTCACACAGCCACTCACTCACTCACACAGCCACTCACTCACTCACACAGCCACACACTCACTCACTCACACACTCACTCACACACTCACTCACGCGGGGTGACCTGTGTGTGTGAGTAGCCGCAGGAGGACTACTCGGTGCTGTTTGAGGACACTTCCTACGCCGATGGCTACTCACCACCCCTCACCGTCGCACAGAGATACGTGGTGGCCTGCCGGGAGACCAAGAAGAAGTAGCTACTCACCACCACCTCCTCCTCACCACCCCCTCACCACCCCCCTACTCACCACCTCCTCCTCACCACCCCCTCCTCACCACCCCCTACTCACCACCTCCTCCTCACCACCCCCTCACCACCCCCTACTCACCACCTCCTCCTCACCACCCCCTCCTCACCACCCCCTCCTCACCACCCCCCTCCTCACCACCCCCCTCCTCACCACCCCCTCCTCACCACCACTTTCTCACCACCTCCTCACCACCTCCTCACCACCTCCTCACCTCACCACCGCATCCTCACCGACTCCTCACTGGCCCCTCACCACCTCACTGACTCACCGACTACTCACCGACTGACCTGCTCACCGACATACCTACACACCTACTCACCAACTACTCACCGCCTA